>NC_083727.1:19193484-19496515 GCF_028564815.1 Eubalaena glacialis
GAGTGGCAAGGGCTTCCAGAAGCAAGTCAGGAAGTATTTAAATTATAAAAAAAAGGCAATACTAATGTTAAATTCTATTATGGATTCAGCTGTGATTATTATGTCACTATAAAGATCACAAAGAACATTTTATTCTTTGGGAGAGTGAGATTTATTGGGAAGAGAAAATGGTTAGAGAGATATACAAATATTAAATTTTTATATTTTTCTACTTAACATAATTCTTGTTAAATTGCTGTGTAAATAGTAGAAAAATACGAGATATATAGAATTTTTTTTCTGATTTTTATGTGTGTGGGTATGGGATCACAAGGAACATTATATATGGCTCTTAATAGAAAAAGTAAAATTTCCTTTTCTTTGCTTTATAGTGAGGTCAATTTTATTACCCTATATAACAGTCTGCTAGGAAATAGTAAAACAAAATTTTTCATAATGTATTATTTCTGGTTGAATTCCTGGGTGTCATTTAATCATTTTCCTGATTGAATGTAAATATATTCAAACTATAAAGTACAAATTGTCCTTACAGTTAAATGTTTAGCCTTCTTTCTAGAAAATAATCTTAACAATTACAATGTTTCATATTTCATAATTTAGTATTTAAAAATATTTAAGCAATGGTTATTGTTACCTTAGAAGAACATAGAAGGAAAGAGGAAGTTAAACTAGAATAATAGCTTTATCTTTCTTATTTTGGCTTCAACCTCTGAAAATTTTGCATTTCATTCTGAAAGTTATTTTGTATCTACAATTTTCTGAATAATACAAATTCTTTTAAATTAATCTTTAATTTAGAGTTATATCCTTTTCACCTCAGAAAAAAACGTATTTTCTCCTCTGAAAATATTTTCCCCATCTTCTTACTGGGTAATGTTATTTCATTCATTTTGAGAAGAAAAAACATGTTTCATCAGATACCCAGGCATACCCATATACATGAGGCATTCGATGTTCTGTATGGGTGAGCAAAGACCAGGAAGGGATGAAAATGTGTCAGCTTTCCCATTAGTGATGGCCTTCTGGCTAAAAGCCCTCTTTTCTGCTGTCTCAGTCAGGCAAGCACCATGAGAGAGCGGGAATAAAATGTTTCCATTGATTTTTTTTTAACCCCGAAGTCATTTTCTCTATTATGCATGTGAACGGATAAAACAACATTCCTTAAAATTGTGAGATAAAATCATAGGCAGACATTAAGAAGCATGATATAGCTCTATATGTAATGTTAAGCAAGTTCCAAGATAGCTGAAAAAGCAGAGTACAAAACAGGGTAGATGGCATGGTCTCATACATAGAATATATAGTAATATATCAGTATAATTGATATGTAGAATAATTCTTAAAAGATAAACAGATCTGGATGAAATTGGTAACCTTCAGGGAGACCTGTAACTCTGGGCTCTGTGTTTATTGTGTACCATTATCTTGTTGTTAAAAATGTAACATTAGATAAAATGTAACATGGAAGTATAGAGAGTGGTATAATAATCGCCTATTACTCATCATTCATATTCAATAGTTATCAGAATTTTCTGTACTTGCACCTTATCGTTTCTTTTTTCTATTTTATTTTTGAATTATTTGAAATGTATGTTCTAAATATTATGTCATTTCATCGGTATTTCAATGTACATCGCTAATACAGATATTTTTAACGTTCATATTCACAATACCATTATCTCTCCTTACACAATTTACAATAACTTTTTCTTAAGATTTGTTTTTTTAGAGCAGTTTTAGGTTCACAGCAAACTTGAGATGAAAGTACAGAGATTTCCCACATACTCCCTGCTGCCACCCATGCACGGCCTCCCCCGTTACCAATATCCTCACCAGACTGGGACATTTGTTACAATCTACATCAACATATATCATGACCTAAAACTCGTAGTTTACCTTAGTGTTCACTCTTGATGTTATATTTACATTCTATGAGTTTGGACAAATGTATAATGACATGTATCCATCATTATATTACGATACAGAGCACTTTCACTATCCTGAAAAACCTTCTATGCTTCACCTATTCATCCTTCCTCTGTGACCCAGAAACCACTGATCACTTCATCTGCAAAGACAGTTTTGTATCTTCCTTACCAATTTGTATACCTTTCATTTCCTGTTCTTGCCATATTGTATTAGCAAGGATTTCCAGTACACTGTTGAAAAGGATTGGTGAGAAAGGGTATCCTTGCCCTATACCTGATTTTAGTGGCAAAACTTCAAGTTTCCCACTATTAAGTATATGAGCTGTAGGTTTTTTGTAGATTTTTTAAAAATCAAGTTAAGAAAGTCTCCCTCTATTCTGATTTCACTGAGAGTATTTTATCTATTCCTTCTTGTGTGAGTTTTGGTAGATTGTGCCTTTGAAGGAATTGGTCATTTCACCTAAATTATCGAGTTTGTGGGCATAGAGTTGTTCATAGAATTCTGTTATTAGTCTTTTTAATTTCCATGTGATCTGTAATGATGTCCCCTCTTTTATTTATGATATTTGTAATTTGTTTCCTCTCTCTTTTTTTTTTCTTAGTTGGCCTGAGTAGAGGCTTATCAATTTGATTGATCTTTTTAAAGAACAAGCTTTTGGTTTTGCTGATTTTCTCTGTTGATTTTCTGTTTTATTTCATTGATTTCTGCTCTAATTCTTATTATTTACTTTCTTCTGCTTACTTTGGGATTTATTTGCTCTTCGTATTTTTAGCTTCCTAAGGGGGATTTTGGATCTTTCTTCTTTTCTAATATATGGATTCAGTGTTATAAATTTCCCTCTAAGGACTGTTTTTCTTCATCCCACACACTTTGGTAATTTGTTGCTTTCATTTTCATATAGTTCAAAATATTTTTAATTTCTCTTGAGATTTCTCCTTTGACCTGTGTGTTATTTAGAAATGTGTTGTTTAACTTCCATATGTTTTGGTATTTCACCAGTTATTTTTCTGTTGATTTCTAGTTTAATTCCATTGTGGTCTGACAGCAGGAATTGTATGGTTTTTATTCTTTTAAAAAATTTAAGGTATGCTTTATGGCTCAGAATTTGGTCCATCTTGATGAATGTTCTATGTGAGCTGGCAAAGAATGCATATTCTGCTTTTGTTGGATGAGGTTGTCTATAGATATCAATTATATCCAGTTGATTGATGGTGTTGTTGAATTCATTAAGTTCTTAATGATTTTCTGCCTACTGGATCTGTCCATTTCTGGTAGATGGGTGTTGAAGTCTCCAACTATGATAATGGATTCATCTGTTTCTCTTTAAAGTTTTATTGGTTTTTTTCTTCATGCAGTGTGATGATCTGTTGTTAGGTACATCCACGTTAAAGATTGTTATGTCTTCTTGGATAACTGACCTTCTTACAGTTATATAATACCCTTTTTTAGCCCTGACAACTCTCCTGCCCTTGAGGTCTGCTCTGTCTGAAATTAATATAACTACTCCTGATTTCCTTTGGTTACTGTTCAAGCATGGTATATTTTCCCCCATCCATCTACTTTTAATCTACATGTGTCTTTATATTTAAAGTAGGTTTCTTATAGATAACGTACAGTTGTGAAATGGAGCAGGATCCTATGGTCCTTGTCTTCCATGTCCTCCGCCTGCCTTTTGTCTGTGGACAAACTTTAGCCAAAGGATAAGTTTAATCAGAGAAGGGAGAAAATTCAGAAACAAAGGAAAACAGTAAAAGGAGACCAAATATTAATAGTTTAGTCATTAAACATAGTCAATGACCTTTAGTTCCTTCTCAAGGGCTATAGATAATATTCTTTTTTTTTTTAACATCTTTATTGGGGTATAATTGCTTTACAATGGTGTGTTAGTTTCTGCTGTATAACAAAGTGAATCAGCTATACATATACATACATCCCCATATCTCCTCCCTCTTGCGCCTCCCTCCCACCCTCCCTATCCCTCCCCTCTAAGTGGACACAAAGCACAGAGCTGATCTCCCTGTGCTATGCAGCTGCTTCCCACTAGGTATCTGTTTTACATTTGGTAGTGTATATATGTCCATGCCACTCTCTCACTTCATCCCAGCTTACCCTTTCCCCTCCCCGAGTCCTCAAGTCCATTCTCTATGTCTGCGTCTTTATTCCTGTCCTGCCCCTAGGTACTTCAGAACCTTTTTTTTTTTTTTTTAGATTCCATATATATGTGTTAGCATACGGTATTTGTTTTTCTTTTTCTGACTTACTTCACTCTGTATGACAGTCTCTATGTCTATCCACCTCACTACAAATAACTCAATTTTGTTTCTTTTTACGGCTGAGTAATATTCCATTGTATATATGTGCCACATCTTCTTTATCCATTCATCTGTTGATGGACACTCAGGTTGCTTCCATGTCCTGGCTATTGTAAATAGAGCTGCAATGAACATTGTGGTACATGACTCTTTTTGAGTTATGGTTTTCTCAGGGTATATGCCCAGTAGTGGGACTGCTGGGTAGTATGGTAGTTCTATTTTTAGTTTTTTAAGGAACCTCCATACTGTTCTCCATAGTGGCTCTATCAATTTACATTCCCACCAACAGTGCAAGAGGGTTCCCTTTTCTCCACAACCTCTCCAGCATTTATTGTTTGTAGACTTTTTGGTGATAGCCATTCTGACCAGTGTGAGGCGATACCTCATTGTAGTTTTGATTTGCATTTCTCTAATGATTAGTGATGTTGAGCAGCCTTTCATGTGTTTGTCTGCAGTCTGTATATCTTCTTTGGAGAAATGTCTGTTTAGGTGTTCCGTCCATTTTTGGATTGGGTTGTTTGTTTTTTTGATATTGAGCTGCATGAGCTGCTTGTATATTTTGGAGATTAAGCTATAGGTAATATTCTGAGCCATATCCTTGAGCTGTTTTGTAAATACTGAAACCCCTGCCAGGTGGAAGAAGTTAACTATATGATGACCAGACTGTAGCCATCACATAAGCTGCCACAATTCCGAGAATTGGCCTTAAATAAATGGGAACAAACCAACCCTGGAACTGAAGATTAAATGTACTTAAAACAATCAAGATGACCAATTTCAAGATGACTGTCAGAGCTGACTGTGCTGTTTCTGTATGTAGCCCCCTCCCTCAGTCTGTAAAAGCTCTTGCCCCCTGATTGTTGGGGTGGTGGGAGGAGTAGTCCTACTGGTTGCCGGCATCCAAAATAAAGCAAACTTTCCTTTCCACCAACTTTGCCTCTTTACTGGCTTTTGAGCGGTGAGCAGTCAGACCCCACTTTCAGTTACGGTTGGGTCATGTTTCTTGATCCATGCTGACAATCTCTCTTTTAATTGGTGCATTTAGACAATTGGCATTCAAAGTGGTTATTAATATAGTTGGATTAATATCTACCATATTTGTTACAGTTTTCTATTTGTTGCTCTTGTTCTTTGTTTTTATTTTTGTCCTCTACTCTTTTTCTGCCTTTTGTCTTTTGAGTATTTTATATGATTCCATTTTATCTCCTTTCTTAGAATATCAGATGCACTTCTTTTTTAAAACATTTTTTAGTAGTTGCCCAAGAGTTTGCAATATGCTTTTACAACTAATCCAAGTCCATTTCCAAATAAAACTATATCACTTCACAGGTAGTGTAACTTATAAAAACTAAATAATCTTAATTCTTCCCTCTTGTCCCTTGTATTGTGGCTGTCATTTATTTCATTTATGTATAAGCATATTTATATGTATGTATATATATGATACATATATCATGTATATAATATATATATCATAGAATACATTGCTGCTTTTATTATTTTGAACAGTCTGTTATCTGTTAGGTCAATTAAGAATAAGAAAAATAAAAGTTTTTATTTTACCTTTACATAATCATTCTTTGATGATCTTCCTTTCCTTATGTAGATCTAAGTTTATGACCCATGTTATTTTCCTTTTTTCTAAAGAACTTCTTTTAACATTTCTCACAAGGCAGGTTTACTAGCAACAAACTCCCAACACTTTAAATATTTCACTCTGTTATTATTTGCACAGTATCTGAAGAGAAGTTGTATTTAATTCTTATCTTTGTTTCTCTATAGGTAAGATATTTTTTCCTTGTCTTCTTTCAGGAGTGTTAAAGTTATCTTTGATTTTCTATAATTTAAAATGATATGCTTAAGTGTAGTGTGTAGTTTTTGTTTTGTTTTGTTCTGGTTTTTTAATTTTTTGGGGGGGGCGTGGTTTTTTTGGGTATGTATCCTGCTTGGTGTTCTGTGACCTTCCTGGATCCCAGATTTGTGGTTTTGTGTCTGACATTAATTTGGGGAAATTGTCAGCCATTATTGTGTAAAATATTTCTTCTGTTTGTTACTCTTTTTCTTCTCATTCTGGTATTCACATTATGCAACTCATATCTTTTGTAGTTGTCTCACAGTCCTTGGATATTCTGTTCTGTTTTGTTCTCTTTGCTTTTCAGTTTTGAAGGTTTCTATGGAGATATCCTCAAGCTCAGAGACGTTTTCTTCAGCTGTGTCCAGTCTACTATTAAGTCCATCAAAAGGATGCTTCATTTCTATTACAGTGTTTTGGATCTCTAGCATTTCCTTTTGGTTCTTAGGATTTCCATCTCTCTGCCTATATTGCCCAATTGTTCTTACATGCTGTCTACTTTATCCGTTAGAGTACCTAGTATATTAATCATAGTTATATTAAAACCCCACTCTGATAATTCCAATTTCTCTGTGATACGGTTCTGATGCTTGCTCTGTCTCTTCAAATTGTGTTCTTTTGCCTTTTTATATGCCTTGTAAATTTTTCTTGATAGCTGGACATGATATACGGGGTTAAAAAAAAACTGCTGTTGGGCTTCCCTGGTGGCGCAGTGGTTGGGAGTCTGCCTGCCAATGCAGGGGACACGGGTTCGAGCCCTGGTCTGGGAAGATCCCACATGCCGCGGAGCGGCTGGGCCCGTGAGCCACAATTACTGAGCCTGCGCGTCTGGAGCCTGTGCTCCGCAACAAGAGAGGCTGCGATGGTGAGAGGCCCGCGCACTGCGATGAAGAGTGGCCACCACTTGCCACAACTAGAGAAAGCCCTCGCACAGAAACAAAGACCCAACACAGCCATAAATAAAAAAAAAAAAAACTGCTGTAAATAGGACTTTAGCTATGCAGCGGTGAGGTGTTGGGGGAGGGGAAGCATTCTATAGTCCTGTGATTTGGTCTCAGTCTTTTAGTGAGACTATGCTTCTGGACTGTGGTCTTCTCTAGTATTCTTCGTATTTTTCACCCCCCCCCCCGCCCCCGCACTTTAGGTAGAAGGGGATAGTTAGGCTGGGATGGTTAGGTATTTCACTTTCCCCATCAGTTAAGTTCTGAAAATACCCCAGCAGTTTAGGCTCTGTTTAACTAGTTTCTTCTGAGGTGAGTCTTCTTAAGAAGAACAGAATGCTCTGGCATATTTCAAACTTCTTGCTTTTCTCCTCCCTCTAATGGAAGCATGAGCTCCTGGAATTAAATCTTACAAAATTGGCGGGGGATGGGGACAGACTCTACTATGATTGGGTCTCATCGGAGCTTTTAACTATCAGACTTGTCCACACAGAGTCTCCAGCAATTGATCAAATACATTCAAGTTTTGCTGCCCCAGCACTGGTTCCCAGAGTAGTTTCCACTCATGAGTCTCTGCTCTGGTAAATTGTTACTCTCTGTATTTTCCTGTCCAGTTTCCTCTCCTATCTTGAGGACTGTGGCTTGGCCTGTGGCCTTATCTTTCGTATGGATCTCAGAAGAGTTGTTGATTTTTCAGTCTGTCAACTTTTCACTTGTTTTACTTGTTGTTAGGGTGGATTGACAACTTCCAAGTTCCTTGTATGCAGAGCTGGACAGAAGTCAACAATAACTTTTGATATCATGCAATATCTAGGCCATTTTCAAATGTCTTCATTTATCTTTTAAAAACTCTTTTAAAAAGTTTACATATTTCTTTCAATTTAATGACTTAAGTAACATTAAATCCATTAAGACCTCTTAACCTAAAGCAATATCTTCTACCTTTTTGGTTTTCATGCCCTTAATTTGTTAAAGTAACTAAGTCAATTTCCTGTCTCACAGTGTGGACTTATCTGTTTGCTTCTTCATAGTGTCATTTAATTTGTTCCTCTATCCGCCACCGCCCCCCCCATAATTCCTGAAAACTGGCTAAGACTCAATTAGATTCAGGTATGTTAGTTGCTTATGCAAAAACTAAATGGTATTTTAAGAATGTTATTTCAACAAAATATATTTTTTGGATTTATTAAAGGCCCTGGCTCTGCTAGATGCAAACTCAAATGCTTAGCATTTGCAAAATGCTCCATGATACTTCATACTGCAGGAAGTTACTCATGAATAAACATAAAGCTTTGGAAATTTTGGGTACTACCAGCTGAAAAGCATTCATTCTTGATCATTGTCATAGGGGGACTTGAAGGCCTGAAAGTTCCTTGTCCAATAGATATCAAACTTGGGTAGTTGAGATATAGCAATAAACTCTGAGAAAATATCCAGAATAACAAGACTAAAACTTATTCACTTATTCATGGCTGCTCTTTCACTTTGCAAATCTTAATTCCTTCAATTCCTGAGAACTTGCTAAATAAATTAGGTTCTTTGGTAAGCACACTTACTTTTTTAAAAAAATCATTTATTTATTCACTTAACGAATGTTTATTCGTTCATTAATAATGATTGAATGCCCACTTGAGCCAAGCACTATTCTAGGCATTGGGATAGAGACAACAAATCTGTACAATCATTTAAATGTATTTGCAAGTCAGTTAAAAGTATTCAGCATTTAATATGTGCATATGTAATATACAAGGCACTGAACAAGGCTTTGCTCTGATATAAAGAAGTGTAAGACATATCACCTGCCCTCCTGATATCTTAGTCTATTGATTGGGACAAACACATCCATATTGTTCTCGAACAAGCTGTGCAAGAATAGAGAAACAGATGAGATACTATTGATATAAAGGGTGACTGAGATAATTTCTAACTAAAGGCTCTGGGCCTTTCCTTTCATTAAAACTCTCATTTGGCTGCAATAAAATGCTTGAAGTAACTGCTATGTGTTTTGCGCACATGTCTTAAAAAGCTGGATTTGGGTTGTGTTCAAGATGGCATTCATCACAAAGTTAAGAGCATTTTTAAAAGTATTAAGAATAGTCTTTATTTAAAGCATGACAGACTGATTAGAAACTTCTAGTCTATCCCTCCATTTTTGATATTCAATTTTTATTTGAAGAGGAAAGGTAAAAATAAATAACTCCAATTCTATTCTCCAGGGCAATGGTCATTTTATGCAAATAGCATGTACATATATGGGTATATGACCATAAATTTTAGTTTTACTGAAAATGAATATAGACATGTTTTACATTTAATTTTTTGACAAATAAAAATTATATTTATTTAAGATGTATGACTTCATGTTTTGATATACATATGCATTGTGAAATGATCCCCACAATCAAGGTAATTAACATATATACCACCTCCCATAATTACCTTTGTTGTTGTTTTTGTTTTGTGTGGTGAGAATATTAAGATCTACCCTCTTAGTAAATTTTAAGTATACAGAAATTCTGGAGCTAAAGAAATAATATAATGAATGAAATGAAAAATGCCATGAACATGGTTGTTTGAGTGGAAATTGTTTGTTGCTTTTTCAGAGGTGCTTTGTCATTTAATTCAAAGCTCTTAAGAGGTAAGTGGTGCAGTTCCCTACTTATTATTTGTTCGTTTTGTTTTTCTATTATTTACAGGTCTCTTCCCTCCTCCCTCCATCCTATTCCTGAGCCGTGTTCAGTGAGAGGTGGCAGGCTGGTGAGCCTGTGGGAAACAGGTAAAGTCCAGGTCAAAGACGTGCTGAAAACTCATTATCCAGGCAAATATTGCAGTGGTTTCGCACAGAAGCCTGACCAGAGACTAGTAAATTTTTTAGTGAAGAAAGCAAAGAATACTGAAGAAAACTAGATTCAAAATCATAGATCTCTATTTTCTGTTTAATGTAGAACTTCTCTAAGCCACAGAACAGGTATCGCTAGGCATCCTGAGATAATTAGGCAAAGATAGAGAGAGGCACAGCTCACAGGCTTCTACTTTATTCTCATTAGTTGGCACTACCTGACACTGGGTTTGGTGAGTCACATTCTGGACCTTCTGACTTGAAGTGTGGTTTGATAGAAATAGCCTGAAATACACCCGAAAGTGAGTGTTTAAGACTGGGCTTAGCCACTTCCTAGCTCTGTGGACATGGGCAAGTAATTTAACTCCTCCTCACTACATATGAGTGCAAAATGGGGCTTAGAATACTTTAAAGGGCTGTTGTAAGATTCACATGTGCTCGTGAAAGTAAAAGAAGTCTGAAAGCTATAAAAATTAGGAATCACAATCCATCTTCTTGGTAATATGTTTTAGACAAACTTTTTTTCAAAGAAAGTGTTTATTTTTTATTTTTTTAAGTTCAGAAATGTTCACCTACTAGGAATTAAAAGACCCTTCATTTTAGCAGATGTGAGTGTAAAGGACATAAAATGAAGGTGGTGTGGATCAGGCTGTATGCAGAATAAAGGTAATCACAGGTATGGGAGCTTATCTAGGAAGTGGCGAAGGGTTGAGTTTGGAATACCAGTTTAGCCTCTTTCTAATGAGAGAGTTATCAATGCTCAAGTCAGTGTTCAGAATCTGAACATAAGCAAGTTTGAGGGAAGAATAAGCATATAAATTTGGAAAGGAAAGTAGAATCTGGCTGCAGTAAGAAGAGAGGGAGGGAGAAAGAGAGAGGGATACAAGAAGAGAGAGGGAGAGAAAAAACGAGGCTGGCCTAGAATGAGAAGCTTGGAGGTTATTGGTAATCTCTAGACCTAAATCACAGTTTTTTCAACTTTAGCTGCACTCTGGAATTGCCTATGACACTCTAAAACTACTGATGCCTGGGTCCCATCCCCACAATTCTGATTTTATTGTCTGGGATCAAATTTTTAAAAGCTCTTTTCAGGTGATTCTAATCTGAGCAAAGCTGAGAATCACTGAACTGAAGCAGTGCCTCTCTAACTTAAATGTGCATATAATTCACCTTGAAAATGCAGATCTGGGGTGGAGCCTGAGATTCTGCATCTCTAAGAAGCTTCCAGCTCCTAACAGCGTCCTAACAAGCTTCCTCTAACTTCTGGGCTGTTGTGTGAGTTAATCGAAATGTAATAAAATGATGATGAAGAAAATGATGATGAAGACGATGATGATGATGATGATAACGAAGAAGAAGAAGAAGAGGAAGGAGAAGGAGAAGGAGCAGAGGAAGAAGGTAGCTAACATTTAATGAATGTCAAATATGTGCCAGGCACTGCACAGGGTGTTTCCAGGGTTAACTCGTTAAAATCCTCACAACAATCCTGTAAGGGTTGGTATTATTATTAATATTGTTTTACAGACTGAGGCTTAAAAAGTCTTAGGTATCTTACCTAAGTTTAGAAACCTAGTAAATACTTTTGAATTCTGGCAGTCTGACACTGAGCCTGTGCTAACAACTCTGTTATCCTGATACTAGTATGATTCCGTAGGCTTCATTTTAAATGATACACATACCTCAAGAGAGAAAATCTGAAAGAAGGAGGCAAATCTGGAAGCATCCGTGATACTGGCCCAGATATAAATAAGGTTCAAACCTATACCTGGATTATGGTTTTTGACTGTGGGAACAGCTGAGAGGTGTGGCATGAGAATTTTTGCAGAGAAAGCATCCGTTTTTTATTCTGGATAAGACAAGTCACAGACTTTGCCAAGGTCTCAGCCTTGACTGCTCATTATGTCACTTGGAAAGATTTAAAAATCCTGACGTCTAGGCCACACCCCAAACCAGATAAGTCAGACTCTCTGGGAGTAAAACCCAGAGATTAGCATTTGTTAAAGCCTCCCAGGGATTCCAAATTGCAGCTAACATTGCTAATCATTGGGTTTCGGTATCGAGAAGAGAGTGGGATCCTGGGAGGAAATTGATGCCACTGTTGATAAAATCCAAATGTCACATTTCCTGGGCAGCCTATTCTAGCAGTTGGAGGTATTTTTCTTTTTACTTTGAACTGCCCTGGCTTTTATCTCTACCTCTCTGAGAGCACTGACCACATTCTGCCTTTAAGATGGGTATTTGTGCCTTCGTTCAACACTCTTTGGAGACTATAGCTTCTGAGGGCAGACAGTAGTATAAAGCAGTATACACAAAAGGTTTCTCCCTAGATAGTGTCGCCAAAAGAAGTCATGTTAACAAGGGTTTCTGTGGTCGAACCAGTTGAGTTCACATTGTGTAAATATCACTCTCTTAGAGAGTTCCAATGAATGTTGGATTTAAAAGTGCTAAGATGTTCTATGGTAAAGAAGCATCTTTATTTAACTAGGGGTTTCCAAAATTATTTCAACATAAAATACTCTTGATGTTCTGTTTTTATACACAAATTTGAGGGTGAGGTAATCCTGGTATACAAAAGAGAATGGGCCTATGGGTAATATCTGGTTACAAATCCAAGAAAAAGTAATATAAAAACTCATGAGGTTGTTGTGAAGGATTAAGTCAAATGAGATAATAAATAATAAATAAAATAAGTAATAATAAATTGAATGACATCATTTATGTAATGTGTCAATTACAGTTCTCGATGCTGTGGGCTTCTTTCTTTTTCATCTTTGTAGCCTCAGGAGTACCAAGGACAATTTTTATTATACACACACACACACACACACACACACACACACACACACACACACAAACCAAAACATCCATAAGCCATGATCCTAGCTATATTTCTTCTTTCAAAATAGTAATAAAATTTCACAAATCATAGGTCAGAAGCATTAAATGCCACCTAAGGTGATAATCTCCTCTGCATTTTTCTATTACTAATGGTTATAGAATACAAAGAAACTAGTGATGACAATCTCCCTTTGAAATTCAACATTTGTTATTTATTGATTGATTATATCGCTTAATTATGGACTGACTGCAGTGCCTCTTGCTGCACAGCTCTCTTCCCTCCGGACAGCCAGGTGGGTGACAATGGAGCAGACCCAGGCAGAGGCGGCCATGCCTGCTGAACAGAGGGAAGACTCTGAACTGCGCCAGAACTGGTCACTCCCACTCTTGTGTTCCTGGACATTTCGTATACGTGTCTGGTTTTTTAATTGCCTGTGAATTCTTAGCACAGAGCACAATGCCTGGCTTTCAGTTCTTTATAACCAGCTCCTTAATGAATCACATATTGGGATTCTTCACACATAATACAGGAACCTTAGGGAGGCTGATGGAACACAGATTATCCATGTCTGCAGGGAAATATAAAGGGAATATAAATATACATATAAAGGGAAATATAAAGAATAAAGCTGGTGATTTTGTTGTTGTTGGGGGCACATAGGGTTCGTCTTCCAAAATCGCCTCTCAGATTCCCACCCTCCTCATTCGGTATTCAGTCTAAATCTGGCTCTTTCATATTGGAGGATGCTGGTTCCAGTTGGAAGATGAAGAGTAATGAAGATGAGAGAAGAAAGCTCTTCCTTTCCTTAAGAATTGTTGTTTAGTGTTTAATGTAGCTTTTCTTCCTTCATGCAGAGGATTCTATGGGGGCCTCCTGAGCCACAAGGGGTGAACTATCGGTTTGTTATACAAAATGTGAGACAGGGTTATAGGCAGGAGCATGATTTTTTTAAATAGACTTTTCTACAACTCTTGAGGATTGCTTTTTTTTTTTTTCTTTTTTTAATCCAGTGTCTATACTTGTACACTTAAGACAATGATTCTCAAGTCTGGATGCACAGTAGAAACACTGGGACATGAGGGCCAGGTATGTTTTATTTATTTTTAAGCTCTCTGGGTGCTTCTAAAGTGCAGCCCATGTTCAGGACCACTGCCTTAGAATAACATTTGTTATTGTTAACTGATTTACCTAAAACCTGGGGGCTTGAAATATCCCTACGATGCTGATTTTCTGTGTTTCCAGCAATGTGGGTTTACTTCCACTGGAAGAAGCACAGTTGAAAATCATTAGATTGTGAGGTTCCCATCCTGACCCCTGATTCTCAGCAACGAACTACTAAATGTGTAAAATACTGTGATACTCCTTTATACCATAAAGAACTCAAGAAAGAAAAGAACCTCAATCCTGCCTTTGGCCAGGTGACACAACAAAGTAGCTAGTGACATTTTATTTAAAATCTTTGAAAGAAACTGCAGCAACTCTCTGAGCAGCTATAGGTCAAATTGGGCAGTGGTATACTCATAAATAACTTTTCTAACTTTATTTTTAATATAAAGAACAATGGTATTTGATAAGGAATTAAATTTACTGATATTTTAGGCTGAATTTCCAGTGTCTTGAGGGAATCCTATGATTTCCAAAACGTGAAAAAGATTTTCCTCTCCTTCCTTTCACTTTGGCAGTGGAGGTGAAGTTTTCAAAAAATATTCAGCAGTGGTTCCAGACCGTTTCTAGACAGTAGCTTAAAGAGAATCAGCTTGAAAAGAATGTTTTTGTTTTTGTTTTTTAAATTTTAAGTATACGAAGATGGTGTTTGTTAAGCTTTTGATAAACATTTTTGGACATAAAATTAAAACCCGTTCATGTTGGTTGTAAGGAAGAGGAATATAGATACTTTTGATTTGAAGTGAAACTGCTTTATACATTATACATAATGACCTGCAGTATTATTATTTTTCATACACAGGCACCAGACAAAAATGAAATTTGTCATTCAATTTTATCTGCTTATTCCAACAGAAATGGTAAACAGGAGAGATGATAATCAGGGAAAACTAAATCTTTCATGAGTGTACATTTTCCCTTTAGCGTAGCCTTTATATTTAGGCAAGTTTAGAATGGTGGAGCGTGAAAGGGAAGGTGGATAGTATTTACCGTCTCTGGGGTTTCAGAACTCAGATCAGGAGAATTAAACCTGGAGAGTCATTGCAACCAAGAAGCAATGAGGATCTAGAGTCTTTCTGTAGGTAGAACAGGCTGAAACAATACACCATTTGACTAGTATTTTACTACCTATTAGAATAAGAAGGAATTCTCTGAAAATCTGTGCGGCAGAGATCTGATCAGAAAAGTGAGTGTAAATAATGCCATAAATTACACCGTCCTTGTATCCTGGGAACAGTCATGTCAACCCACAGGGGTCACTAGGTGCCTTGTGAATGCAGGTCAAAGGTCAGAGGTCCTTTATAGCTTCCATCTCTCTGAGTCTCAGATACTGTGCCTCTGAGGCTGTCTTTTGCTGGGGAGGCTGCAGCCACTGTCTCCGCTAAGTAGAAATAAAACATATCTAATCAAGGAATAAATGACACCTACTTCTACAGGAGAAATAGATTGTATTTTGTCAAGTCAGATATTACCAGCCTGAGTGAGCAGAAACTGCTCACTGATTAAAAGTTCTCTCTCCTAGAAAAGTATTTCATTCTATCACTAGGGTTCTACAATAATTTTGGAAATGTATGAATTTCACCTCTTCTCATCCCATAATGTTTTAACCAGTTATTTAACAAAAGGCAGTAAGAAGAGAAGTTAATTTTCATTTAGTTAAAAATTATAAAAAAGGAAGTTTAATGATGTTCTCAACCACTTAAAAATGCTACCCTTGCATCACCACTGCTTATGGTAAATTAAGTATCCCATTACAGAAGGATGAAGGTTATTTTAAGTCACATCTAGTTACTTGAGGTGGCAGAACCTTCCCTGAGGTCCTGGAGGCACTCTTCACCAACAGACTGGGTTTTGATAAATGGTAAGGATTGGTCACGGAAATCTGTGCTAAAAATTTCTGCCATGCGTTAGTCTATGTGGTTACATGAAAGCAGATCATGCATTGTAGTGAAAACCTGAAAAAGGATAACAAATCAAAAGAATCTGCACTAGCAAGTACTCTGTGTGCAGTGAAGGTGGTGAAAGTGTGGAAAAGGCCAGGAGACTTAGGGGTTTGCATGGTTAGTGATCAATAAGGTAAACCCTGGATTCTGGCGAGCCTGTGAATTTAGTCATTATCACTTATTCGCCTTGTGTCTCTAGGCAAGCTTCTTAGTATACCTAAGCCCCAGTTTGCTTACCTGTAGATTGAGGATAATGACTGTGGCAGAGACGATGAAACCTGTTCACCATTGGCCTCAGGCATTAGGATGAACGCATTTTCCAGCCTCCCTTGCGGTTAGATTTCAGGGGACGAACCTCCAGCTCCAGCATTTCCTTTACTGCAGTAACTTAGAGACCATGATCAAGCTAGAGTTGCTACCAGGATGAAGGAGGGTGGCCCAACCTGCATGTGATTTTATGTGAACATGAAATAAATGTTGTTTTATTAAGGCACTGAGATTTCAGTCCTCCCTCCCATCCTTCCCTTCTCCTTTCCTCTCTCTTTTCTCCCTCCCCTCCCCCTCACTTCCTCCTTTCCTCCCTCCCTCCCTCCCTTCCTTCTTTCCTGATACTGTAGCACAGTGTAGCATATCCTGATTAATACAGACATCACACCTACTTCGCACAGGTGTATGGATTAAACAATGTCAAGGATACAATGCTGGGGACATAGGGACACATAATAAGTCTTTAATACATATATTATTTTATATAATTCAAACTCATCATTTTAGAGATTAAAAACGCTGAGGCTTAAAGGAGTTAAGTGATTTAACCACAAGGAAACAGCTAATTTTGGGTATATATAGCTAAAGATTTCCAATCTGGGGTTCTTTCAAATATATTGCAATCTTCCCCTAAACCAGATGTACCCCTTCAGTGAAAGAAACATTTAGATGCTTTAAATCTGTTGAGCTGAATTTATTTAAAGAAGGTAACTAATATGTTGAAGCTTCAGTGATATCTGAACTATGTTGATCTCAATCTTATAATTGTCGGGTGGCACCTATTTGAAATTTAGCTAATTATCTTCAAATCTACTAGAAATTTTTCACATTTTTGAGGAGAGGGGTCATTCCCTCTCTAACTTTTTTTTTACTCTAAATTCTTTTAGTAAACATTCTGGAAATAATAATTACCTATCTGAAAAACAGAGTGACCCTTTAAAAAATTACCAGTACATTTACTTTAAATTAGAATGACATGTCATTTATTAAATTGCAGAACCATAGAATACAATAATTATTATACTTTTTTACTTTAAGTATTTTTCTAATACCTTTATAAATTACTATAATTAGACAGCAATTTTGAGTTAGATCTTTTTTCTATTGGTAGATTTCCATTGTAAGTCAATGTGTGGTAATTCTGCTGGTGGAGTTGAGCAAAATTCCCCAGCTCCAAGGAATCCTGAAGCCCTTTGGGAGATAATTCACACCCAATTCCCAACTGGTGATTTTAGAGTAGGCAATATAAGTTTTCCATCATTTTGCTATTCAAACTAAGTGTGCTTACTTGTATCAAGAATTTTCAAAACAGTTTTCAGTGTAGTACTTTCAGCATAATTCTCAGCATAGTATGGGGGTTCAGAGTGTGAGCTTTGGAACCCAGGAAATGTACTGCCGTCTCTATGGATTTCCCACTAGCTCTGCGATTTTAGGCAAGTTACTTCATCTTTTTTGAGCTGTAGTTTTCTCATTTATAAAATGAGAATACACCCTACCTCAAAGGATGTTACAAAGTTAAATGTGATGTAAAATGCATATTGTTTGGGAGGGAATAAATAATAATTATAATCAAATAACTGATAATACATTATTGGAAACCAACCTAAAGGAATATTATATATAGAAAAAGTCTGTGGTGTGAAATAATTCCTCATATTATTTGCAGGGCTCAAAAAGTTATCAACAATCTAAGTATCTAATAGGAGAATGGTTAAATAAATTGAAAGGTGCGCATATAATAAAGTTTATGGAGTATCTTTGTCAATGTCAGTAAGAAATGTTTTATGAGTTGCTTGGGAATACTAAGTAGGTCACTTTAATGATTTACCTCAACTCCCTGCCTGCTACATGGCAAATACCATGGCATTTCTAAATTCTGTTGAGTCGTTGAAGGGAGAGCATTGACTTTGATATAATTTGTATACTGCCTGCACCTCTGCTTTCCTCTGTTTCAGCTGCTGCTTTGTGATCTGTTTGGCTGCTAGCTGCAGTTACTTTACTTGCCCCTATTGCTGTTCCCTGCATCTCTCCACAGCCATTTATCCACATCTTTTCTTGGGTCGTACTGCCCACATAGTGGCCCTGCCCCAGCTTTGACCTCTAACATCTTTTGAGGCTCTCTTCCTTGCTGTTGCTAAAAGCTCAGTACCACCTGCTTCTGATTTGTTATTGATGTCCCCTGTACCATTTCACTAAACTGCCACAGGCTGGCCAGCCCTCTGCTCGGCTGTCCCAAAACTGGGGCTCTGACCCTCATGGTCTCCATCACTTATCTTTCCTGTTGGCTTACAAGGAGATCCCTGCCCCTTCTTGTGGCTTATTCTAACTCTTATACGTAGGGGTTGGGGGAGGGGGCTGGAAGACTCATTAGCCCCTAGAGATCCATTCTTACCATTGAGCCACAGAGCCCTTTCCATTGCCAAGTGCACTAGGTTCTGATGGGCATAATCACTGCCCCTGTCTGCTCCAGCCCTGTTGCTGATTCTTGCCCAGATTCCATTTTCCTTACTCATGACTTTGTTTCCTCTTTCAGGTCATCTATTGCGCCTCTCCATAACCTGCCCTATCAGCTATGCTGCTATATATTGGAATTTGCTGTATATGTGAACCTCAGATGGGAACCCAAAAGTTTCCTGGATTCAGGTCCATGGGGATTGGGAATTTTGCCCAACTCCATGAGCAGGTGATTCCTTAGCTCAGATCAAGTGGAAATCCTTGCTTAAGTCATATTGCTAAATAAAAAAGCAGAGAAAAAAATATAAATGAAAGATGATCCTAACTCTGTTAAAAACAAATTTACTTGCATGAAAATCACTAGAAGGTAAAATCAAAATATCTGTAATGTTAATATTTGGATGATGTGACTATAGCTTATTTTCTTTCTTTAATTCTGTTTCTACCATGCAATTTATTTTTTAATAGAAAAATGACACAATTTAAGAAATCATTGCAAAGAAATAACCCAGAGGCTAGGAACAAATTTATTTAAAGGACAGTTGCACTTAAACTTTCTTTTGTGATTTTCCTTTGCTATAAAAAACAGTAGTGTGGCTGATTCTAGAAGCATTTGTTCTCACTTCAAGTCCTTCAGTACACCTTTGCCTTGCCTTCTGCAGTTCTTGTTCTCATATTCTTATCTGTACCAGTATCTGTATTTGTGGGCATGTATGTTATCTGCTTGCTTCCTATCTATCTATCTGCCTATCTATCTATCTATCCATCATCATCTCCATATCATATCTATAACAGGTATTGTTGGTGCCCTGCCCAATCTTGACCCTCACCTTCTCCACATAGGCCAACTCTTAGGTTTCCAACTGCCAGCATCTGCGTTCTTTGCCTGAAGGCTATCTCTGGAGATAGGAGCCTGCATGTGAGACACACTGGAAGTAATTGGAATCGACATGCACCTCCCTCCCCAGCAGTCCTTAACCATGACAGGAATTGGTGATTCAATGCTCCCAACTCCCTTGCTCTTTGGGGAATGGAGACAGTTATGAGTCATGTTCTCTACTGTCTCCCAGAGACTCCAGCAGGACTGAGTCCAGCAATACAGCCATATTGGCTGCCTCATTTCCCCACTCTCATACTAGTTCTTCCAGGGATCACTTCCCCAGTACACATTTGCATTCAAATCCTCCTGTCAGGGTCTGTTCCAGGGAAAATGCAACCTAAAAAAAATCTTCATTCATATCTATTTCCTGCAGTTCACATGAAAATGGCTTAAACGTTACAGCTGTCTCAGAGCTAAGTGTGAGCTCAAAATGTGGCAAGACTGCTAACAAAATGAACATTTTACTAGGCAGCAATACTAGAATAATGGTTCAAAAGAGTCAATGTATCTGTCCTGTTCTGGATGCAACATTTAAAAAAAAATATTCCAAAATTGGAATATGACCGTAACCTGATTAGTAGTTTAGGAACCTAATAACAAAGATAACAGTTAAAGAAAGTAAAGCAGTTTGGCTTGGAGAATAAACCACTAACTAACGGCATAATCACTGTATTCAAGTGGCTGAAGGGAAGTCCTGTGCACAGTGGACTAAATGTGTTTAGTTTTCTTCCAGAAGGCAGAACTCTGATTGGACAAAAGTTAGAGAAAAGCAAATTTTGACCCTGGAAAATGAAGAATTTTCTAACAATTAGGGCGTTTCCTTATCTAATGCAAGATCCTAGTCCCTGGAAATACTTAGGCAGAGGGCAAAAGTCATCTAAATCCCTTCCATCCCTTAAAATAAACCAGGCCACACAAGCCTCTGTGATTCTCACCAAAAGCTCATTTCAGTCAATAGCATTTTGTCTCTGCAACTCCATCAGACTGCCAGCCTGTTGCATACCTTGCTGGTCCTACCTCTTAGTTTTTCTGGTTCCCCAGAGACCTTCACTCTGGATTTGCACCGTAGCTCTGCTTTTCGGCCAGCTTTGGGTATTAACAAC
Organism: Eubalaena glacialis; assembly: GCF_028564815.1. NCBI lineage: Eukaryota > Metazoa > Chordata > Mammalia > Artiodactyla > Balaenidae > Eubalaena > Eubalaena glacialis. Next base: position 19,214,008 of record NC_083727.1, read on the forward strand.
ATAGTTTTAGACTTGCTTTTCCAGGATCCAGGGCCACCTGCTCTCTCTCTTTGCACAACTGCTGGCAGTAGGCCTTGTTACCCCCAGTCCCTCCTGCTGTCCTACCCCAGATAGCGATGGCTTCTCACCTGGTCCCTGCCTGACATGGGAAGAAGAACAGGGCACAAGGGAATAGAATCCTCACTGAGGTGAGAGTTTAAGTGACTTCTAAATTTACTTCCAGCTCTATACTTCCATGATTATTTTTCTTCTCAGTTTTTGTTATCCTCATTCTTAAGCTTTTTTTCCTTGTCTATTAATCTATAAGCATTGCTTCTCCAGCTACCCTGGGAAAATCAAGCCAGTTTCCAGTTTAATAGCATCACTACTTCAACTCCCTACCTAAGCTCTTCTTTTCTCCCATGTTCTCCCAAGCCTTGGTGACCGGGTTAGCCTTTTACTTTGTCTAAAGGGATGTACTTCTGTAAGGAAGGAACCCCCAGCCCATGCTTTCCCCATGGATGACTTATTTGCCCTCACTTTAACTGGTGCCTTCTTCAGCAGTCTGTGTCTTACCTGCAATTCTCCTGCAGAGGACGCTGTTTCCCACACCGAGCACAGCCTTGCCAGACCTCTGGCTGGGCTCAGCGGATACTGAGTATTGCCACCCTCTTCTGCAGGCAAAGCAGACCTGCTGCCCAGTGGGACAGCTCTCTCTGATGCCAAAAGGAGAGCTTGATTTTCATGATGAAAGCATGTGTTGTTCCTGTTGGCAGATTTAGGACCGGTAGGTAGAAATACAGAGCTCTGGACCCCATAAGGATCTTGGAACAAATCTTCAGAGAACTGGGCTGGGAAAACTATATGGTGTTACAATACTCATTTACTTTCTCAACAAACATTTACTGAGTGTCTGCTTTGCCTTGAAGCCTTAGAAGTCAGGTATTAGAAAGCAAAAAGGAACTAAAAATCTATTTAGGGAAAGAGACATGTAAGTTATAATGTAATCTGGGATGTGTATAAAATACTATGAGGATACAAAATGGGGAGCAGTCACAACAGACACAAACTCCTACATACTATCCTGGGTTCTGGAGAAGAACATGAGTTCATAGGCTCTGTGCTGGCTTAGGATGGGGGTCAATTCCCTGTTGAGCCACTTACTAGCTAAGAGACTTTGGGCAAGTTATTTCAGTTCTCTAAGATATTCCTTGTGGCAGTAGTACTGGGAAGATTAAAGGAGAAGGAATGCAAAAGACCTGCAAATTTTCTGGCACAGAGTAGGTTAAAAAAATGTTTCCATTCTCTTTGATTGCTTCTCAGGATAGAAATTATTGGGGTCGTTCCTCATACAATGTTTGTGGTATCTGGATCCCAATTTCAACTTCTCCAAATGTCTCCATTGTGATACAGCTTCCGGACTTTCCAAGTGGAGGCCCTTATGACCCACCATGGTATATGGGTGTTTCTTTGGACTGCACACCTGAAATATTTTCATTATTTTTTCTTTTTTCTTTTTTTCCCCTATTCTTTGTTTCTCATTTTCTCTGCCATGGGTTTTCCTCATGAGACCAAGCTCCCATTTCATAACTTCTCATTCTATTTTCTGGGCACAATGAAGAAACCCCTGGTGTCTCAGCTCCTGATGCTGGTAATTTCTTCAACATCAGCCTTCCTGGATAGAGGCTGCTCTTTCCATCTAAATGCACCACAGTCTCATGGATGTGGCCCTGGTACCACCAAGTTTTCTCTTTGAATGACACTTGGTAGATGCCTTACTTTGTAGGCATCTTATCTAGAGATGTGAATAAAAGAGGCTCCCGTGTTCTGGGGACCAGTGATGTCTCCATTGAAATATAGAGGAATGGAATTTGGGATGAGCAGGAGGATATCAACAAGGTAAGAAACCAGGTGCCCCTAGAGTGTGAGCCAAGGGGAGAAAATCTGTGCGGGGCACAAATGAAACAAAGATGGAGCTTTCAGATGCCTCTGTCTCTAAATCTCTGCTGGAGATGCAGGAGTTTGTCAAGCCTCACGTATTCTATCAAAAAAGGTAGATGACAATGTCTGCCACAACACTGAAAATTTAAATTCTGGATTTCATTTTAAACGTTAGAGTTAGAGATACAGCCTTCCACATAATCAAATTATACTCTACTTTGTCACCTACCTGGTCAGTAGATTTTGTGTGGTGATCTCCAGCTTTCACCTAGAAGACATGTGCTGAGCAAACAAAATCACTGAAATTATTTTTTATACCAGTCAGTCTGTTTCTATTATTGTCACTCTTACAAAGTAGAGAGAGGGAGCATACACATTGAATAAATAGAAAATATTTATTATACAGCAGTATCAAGATTATTTGACAACAGACAGTAACAAGCCAAAGGAAAACACTTTTACAAGTTACAATTTGTATAAGCACATACATTAAGGTGGAAAGTTTCTGTCCTTTTCTTATAGGGTATGTATGTGTACATTTCCAATTTTGAACAATTATAATTTAAGAGCTGGTACTCTATTGTATTCAGGAAAACTTTTAATCATGATAATAGTAGGCATTCAGAGTAATAATGTGACTGGTGTTGAATGTGTTCACCCAATGTCTCAGACTAAAACCTCAGGACAAACTGACATAGTATTCAAATCGTAGAAGCAGTTTTCCTGATCTAGTCTTACTTTAAAAGTATCTGAATGCACAAGTCCTGATCTTAAGAACATATGTCAGTGGCATTAAGATAAGAAACCTGTTTCACTAATAATAGATAGTATACTTTCCCTTGCTAGTTTGCCAATTAGTGGACCATATATTAAGCATTGGAACCACCCATTTACCTCATTCTGCTTCATGACAGTGAAAATATGGAACTGAAATCCATGTTTCAGTCATGAGGTCTTTCTACCAAAGGTGTAATAAAGTAATTTTTTAAAAGGAAAGGCAGTCTATTCTTGATATAAAACTGACTAAACTTGGCAGTAGAATATGGGAAGACATAAGAAATATGAGCCTCAAACATTGGAGTGGATGTTAAATTCTGAACAAATGATGCAGTGAGTATTTAAAGAGTCTAAGATACATTTTGGCTGAGAAATCAGCAGCTTCAACATGAAGGAAGCATATTAAACACGACTGAACATAAGGCATAAACAAAGATACTTAAGGGGATAAGATTCATTCCCAAGTAATACAAGAAATCAAAACAGCAAGAAAAATCTCTTTTACTGGGGAGAAAAAGGGGGAGCAAAAACGAAACAACTGGATTACATGTATGTGGATAGTATACACCGCAAATAACAAAAATAAAAAGACAAGTTATGAGTGAAAATATAGGAATAAAAGAATGTGGAAATAAAAATTAAAAGAGATCAAAAAGTGATGAATAAATAATTTGGGAAATCATGACCAGACTTAGAAGTTAGTATATGCTTTAAGCACATAAAGCTCAAGAAGCTGTGGAAAATTAAGAAAACAAACAAACAAACCCTAAAGAAACCTGAAATAATGTAAATACTGCCATTTCAATCTTATGTTTTAATAATGATGTGTGCAAGTTTATAAAATGTACCATTTTATTGTTACCCACAGTTTTTGCGAACTTTTAGTACAACAAATTTTCAAACCACTTCATTAACAACATATTTCCACATCATAAAATATCTGAAAAATAAGTTCCCTCTTAGAAGAAGAGGGACCATCTGAGCAGCATATGAAAAACATTGGACCAGAGCAGTCAAACCTTCAAAGAGCTCCTGTAAATACTGATGGCAATGGTATATAAAACGTTATTTGGAACATAAATATATCTACACTATATCGGAAGACAATCTTCTCGTTGCAGTTAGATTGACATTACTTTGCACAAATTTCATTATCACAGGTATATAAGGACATAGGAACACATTCACTTGCTAGTTACAGGGACTTCAGTGACAATTAGAAAGAATTATTTGTCATTTAAACCAATAATAGTTGCTATGAGTACACCATTAAGTTCAAAGATGGATTTGTTTCCGTAGCACATAGGAGAAACAATGGCACCAAATACACATACTGCATCTTAGAAGTTCAACTGGTAAGTATTATTTGCTACAGTAAATGGAAGGTAACAATTTTGCCACATGGTTTGTTCTCTTTCACATAAGGGCAAAGGAGAGCCCCCTTGGCACACAAGTAAATCCACAAAAAGTCTTCTGCCACTCTCAAAACAGTCTCTTGTCTGGACTTCTTCTGAAATCACCAATAAGCGAGCATCAGATATGGGAAGCTGATTTTTGCTGACTGATTTTGTTCAAAGCCCCAAGCTTATGCACTGTCTTGCTTCTCATTCCGCCCTCCCTTAGCACTCCTGATGAAACGCTTTTTGGTGATAATTTTGCTCTTATTCCTGTTTTCTAAATAGAGGGAGATGACAAAGCAGCAAGGCATCCACACACCTTTCTCCAAGTGTGACAGCAAGGCTGGCACTGGACGGGGTGCAGTCGGCGAACAGAGGCCCCTTTTTGGGCCAGCTCCCGAGTGTCCCGAAGACCAGGGGTCTGTGGGCCCAGCAGGGAGAAGGGCTTGAGGGAAATGAGCTGCTGTCCATCACTGTTCCCTGGGTGGTTCCACGCCTGCCCCTCCTTCGCCCACCTGCTCTGCCTGACTCCACCATGCTCGCTGGGAATACCATGATGACAAGCTAATGATTCAACTGGTCGGTCCTCCCGGGCTGTCCCCTTCCACACGGGCCAAGGGTGTGGGCATGTGTATCTATGCACAATGGTCCGAAGAGATGATGTTGGTTGACTTTGTTCATTTTTGCGATTAAAGTTACATACTATATGGGATTGTGCTTTGTCAGAATTCCCTTTCTTCCCAGAGAAGGCTTTTGAATAATTCAAGAATCAGAATCTTCGCCTGGATCACTTTTTGCTTGCAGGGTCCAGAGCCTCTCGCGCTGGCCTTACTAAGACGGCAGCCGCGGTCTCTTCCTTGCTCCTGACTTCACCTCCAGCCCCCGCTTCTCCCCCAGCTTCCTGCAAGTCTCCGGAGGTGCTGGCGCGCCCTGACCACCCCTGCTTTTCCCTGCGGACACCTCCTCCCTACAGGGTGGAAGAGCTTTGCGTATAATCCCTCAGGATGACAGAGGCGTAGGTCACGCTGGGAGGGCTGCAGAGCACCGACTCGGACACGGGGGAGCTGGGCGCCGAGCTGCCCGAGGCCACCGAGTCGCGGAAGGGGGACGGAGGCGTCAGGGCGGGCGAATCCTCTGGGGTTGGTTTGCTGGCCGCCTGCAGCTCCTCCTCCTCCCCCTCCTCCAGCTCGTCCTCCTCCGTGTTCCCTTCCCGCTCGTACAAGTACTCCTGCAGGAGCCTGAACCTCTCGCTGTCGTCCTCGTCGTCGTCCTCGGCCGACGGGGAGACGGGCTCCTCCCCGAAGGTGCTCAGCTGCAGCGGCAGCATCTGCAGGGGCTGCGGCGGCGCCGGGGGCGGGAACAGGGGCCGCAGCCCGTTCCCCGGAGCCCCGGGCACTGCGAGCACCGAGTTGAAATCCGGGAGCCCGGCGCTGAAATTGCTGACCACTCCCTGCAGCTGGTCCATGAGGGATTTCTGCGCGGGCGGCGGCGGCGGCTGCTGGAGGGGAGGGGGCAAGCCCCTGGGGACGGCCGGGTCGGCCAGGAAGAGGGGGGTCTCCTCTGCGGTCAGGCGGGGCGGCAGAGGCGGGGTGCTCACCGCGGCTGGCACGCGTCGGTGCACCACCGTAGAAGGACTGCTGGGCGGGCTGAAGCCGATCGGCCGGGCATCCTCCTCTTCCACGTTGTAAAGGGTCTTGGTGCTGGTATCGGAAAAGGTCAGGCTCTTGCCGGAGCCTTGGTAACTTTTAGTGAGGGGTTTGATGACGGCTGTTTGGTTGCAGGCCGTCTCATTGGTCTTCACGTGCACAGAGAGGCGGTGCCACATGTGCTGTCCCTTGGGCACCTGTCTTCCACCTGGTTCAGACCATGACACAGACTTGCCATTAAAACTATGAATAAAATAGAGATAGGTTTACTTGCAATGTATCATGCACACAGGATGACATACATATAAAACATTGGTTAGCCCAGCTCAGAGCAATTTGACTCCCCCCTCGACGGCATGTATGCTTGTCCTCCACACCCCTACTCTCTCCTTATTATACATCCAACACCAAAATCTGCAGTGACCACAGGTTGCCTCTGAAGCAACCTCGGATTCCATCCACCTCAAGACAAGGTAGGACATTTTGACCCTGAGAAAAGTTGCAGGGGAGAAGAGCCAGCTTGTTGTAGAAGCAGCTATTTTCATTTAGGTCTATGATTTCACAGCTATTACACACACACCCACACACATACACACACACTCTAAGGAAATGATAAAATTGTTGCTCAGTGCAAGCCTTTGAAAGATTCCACAATTGATGGAGGAAACAAATTAAAAATAAAATCTTAGTTACACATGGACAACAGAGCATAATGACCATAGCTATTGCCTCCCTTTCTTCTTAGTCCCTGGAACAAATTAAAACACACGTGTAAAGCTACTCTCATTGTCCTGTGAAGTTATAAAATACATCCTCTCAGTTGCCCATTCTGATATGCAGGTATTTCCTGTGTTAACAGGGGTGGCATGATTATGCACATGGCATCTGTACAGAAGAGAAAAAAAGGAGATGACAGAAAAACCCAGACCTATGCTTCACTTAAGAGTTTCCTAACTTTTGGCTTTCTTTTCATTTCAAAGTATTATTCCTGACACATACAGTGGATCACAATTCACATAGCAGCTAGTTTGGGATTTTCACACTGGCAGCATTTAATGAGGTGTGTTTGAAAGAGACAGTACTGGAAGGCCCAGAAAAATACAAATACCCATATCCTGCTTTAGTCTTCTCGCATAGTTTGATGCAAATATGACAAAATTAAGATTCAGACAAAGGAGAAGTTACTGAGACCAGACTTCTCTGGGGCCTTTTCCTCATTGAGCATTGGTGAAGAAAAGTCTTAGGGCACCAGCAATCCTCCACACTTAGCAACTTTCATTTTCATGGGATCCTCATAAAACCAACCAAATAGAATATATCTCTGAAGAAAAAAAAAATGAGACGTACTGGGTGCATATACTGCAAATTCTATTCTGTCTGTTCTAATAATTCTGGTCTTACTTTCAGACTCAGTTTATTTTCTGTATAATTTTTAGCCGATGGTGGTACCTTAACATAGCATACTATTAATAACAATAGTGTTAATAAAATCAGGAAATCATTTTTTTCTTCTTTTATTTTTTTTCAGGAGTTTGCTTTTTCTTTGTGTCCATGAAAACAACAGAGAAAGTAGCACAATAATGACATTTTAGGAATGACATTTAATGACATTAAAAGGAAGAGGGAAAATGAGTATTTTTTTCTTAGGTGGATATGTGAAATAGACTATTTCATAGCGGATTCTTTTGTTTGGAAAAATGTAGGAAATGATCAATAGTTAACATAATGGTTTATTTAATCATTTTGAAAATCCAAGAATGACTACTTCAAAAATTATATGTGAGTTCCACATTTATGATGAAGGTAGTGTTTTGACATTTCAAATTTTATAATCCTGAAAGTGAAGTGAGTCAAATAAATACAGATTTGTGTTGAAAGTCTGATATCAATTATAGAAAATTCTGGATATAAAAGTTTTAAAATAGATATAACAGGTAAAATTTTCTCATTATTTGGGAAGAAGGCAGTTCCTCCATATATCTGATAATCTATGCTGTATTTTTAATTGTCTAAGAAAAATCTCATCTCTAAAATACTATATCAAAATACTATATCACTCAAATGTATGCTTAATATATTCTCTTAATATATATATCTTAATATATTAATAATAATATAATAATATATTTAATTATTTTATTTATATTTACATTATTATAATATAATTATATAAATATATTAATAATAATATAATAATATGTTATATTATATAATTATATATATTATATATAATAATATATATTATATAATTGTATAATTATATTAATATATTAATAATGATATATTTAATTGTTTTATTTATATCATTAATATTTAATATATTTATTATATATTTAATTATTATTAATAATATAATATATTAATATATCTTAATATATTAATATATCTTAATATATTCTCTAAGAATGTATATCTCCTTATAAATGTGAAATTACTGACTTATCGACTTCTAGACTCTCTTGTTAGAATAGCTGACTCTCTCCTGAGGTGAGTAAACTGAAGAATGAGCCGGTGGTGTCTGGCAAGAGCAGTCAACCAGCCAAAGGCAAGACCAGAACCCACAGCTCCTCTTCTGAGTTTGAAATTCCAGGCAAGCTCACCTCCCACTTTCACCTTTCTCAGTTTCCTCCATCTCCCACTCTACTCACACATGTTCTCTCCTTATGCATTTAATATGCCTCTTCCAGAAAGTATAAGACTGCCCAGTTGCCTCTCGCCTTGCATAAATATGCTTTAGTGTAATTTCCAACTGCAATGCTTTGCATCCCTTTCAATTGCAATGGAAACACTTTTTCCTTCTCCAGATGCTTGCCTCTCCATGCTCATTAAGAAAATCACTAAACTAAAAGGCTGCTTGTGTCATTTAGGGGTGTGTGTGTGTGTTTTAAAAACCAATTCCCTTGAGAGCTAGTCTGACCTAATTCAATCAGTAGGCTTAGATATCCAAACAAAACATTGCCGGGTCTCCATATATGCCAGCAAAAAAGGTAACCTTGTATTGCTGGGACTTAGTTCACTCTCTGGCTCCCTCACATGGGTAGTTTTCCACCTTGTCCAGGGGTCCTATATGAGCCTCTTTTTAAATCATGTAAAAGGCATTATTAATCATCTTGCAGACAGATATGATCACAATTTAGTTCTATTTAATCCAATAGCAATTTTATTCTTGGGATGGAAGATTTTCACCCTGGCTGTCAAAATTAGCAGCTTTCCTTCCCCTCAGAGTCTTGCTCTAGATTTTCTGTAAAGTGCTGTTTAATTAGGAAACAGTTATAATGCCCTAGGGAATTTTATCAGATTAAGAAAATTAGATTAACCTTTTTTTGTCAAGGACAAAATAAATTGCTTCCTAAAAACCAGAGTGGAGGAAAGGCACCATCTCATAGAAACTGCATCACAGGGTATAAACTTTGGTCTTTCTAGATTAGTTATTTTTAACCTATGGTTCACAGACAGCTTGAATGGTCCATGAATCTACATGTACATCAAAGCATTGTTTTTAGGCTGAAGCAATATTATGTTTTTGTAGACTATGGGCTGCTATTTTTAAATGCAAAATGCTGTTATGATAAATGGTACTTCTAGATACAAGTGTAACTAAGTTCTGAGAAGCCTTTTTTCATGTTTTGTGTTGAAGTGGCCACTAATAAAGGTACAATTACTATCACAGATTCAGGTGAAGGTTTAATAACCATTTTCACGTGAAAAGTGATTATCCTATTTGAAAAGGTTGGGAACCCATTGCTGTGATATTAAGAAGAGAAAAATTTATAAAATATGGGGCAGCAAAAAGGAATAAATGCATTATAAAGATGCAATATTATTATGAAATAAGACTTTTATTTAAACCCGGGTAACTTTAATACATTGTGTTTCAGCCATCAGCTTCTTCATTCTATTGTTTAATTTTACTTGGTTCCCTAATCTTAGGAAAAGCAACCTGGTTTAGAAACACCACAAAATTGTCACAAAGCACCCGACCTTTCTTGCTCTGACTTCAAAAGACAGACATCAGACTGAACAATCTTGTATTTGAAGATCAAATGCAGTAGTGTTTGGAGTAAATACCTCGAGTGGCTAAATATATTTACTGATATTGAAGTGATTGGAGGAAATTGCTGTGAGGCCTAGGAGGAACTAGAGACATGGAGGATGATATACGCTGAGAGTCCTGTAGAGCTAAGCAGGAGGAGGGCAGCGGCTCCAGCTCCAGCAGGCTTGGGATCTTGCTTTGGTTTTTCTTTCGTTAGATAAGTATCACAATCCCCCCAAACAGAAAACCCAATATTTACAGCACTTTAGAGAATAGTTGGAAGTGGGTGGTGTAAACAGATTAGTGTATCTTTTTTTTTTCAGATTAGTTTACCTTTGGCATTCAGAGTGATCCTGTCTGTTTTATCTGTTTCGGTAAGTACTAGTTCCATCTGCAGAATACACTGCTCTCTGCTCCAGAGATGTCTAAAATGGGGATAACAGTGGGTGGATGTTTGAGATCAGGAGGGACGCATCCTGCACAAGCTGCCTGAGGGGGAAGCTTGCACAACACCTGTCTCCATTATGTCCAATGCAAGTCTTTGCCACTAGGCTTAATAGCTGCACGACAGACGTAAGGATGGCATCCGGAGAGCCCAGACAAGGCAGGACCTTCCCAAGAGAAGGGAAGTCTCGCTCCTTGGAATCTGAGGAGGGTAGCATTTGTTTTCTTTGAAAATGAAAATGGAAACAGGAAATGCCATTGGGTCACAGCGTGGAGAGAATGGCTCACCAAGTCAACAAGCTACAGCCACAGGCTTGCAGACAGTTCTGCTGTGGCCCTGCAGCTACGACTGGGACATTTGGCCTTTCAAGGAGGAGGCGGTGTTGCCCTGAGACACTTCAGATGGGATGCCAGAGCTGCCCTGTCCAGGTATCTCACCTCCACCTGCTTCAGCAAGCTGCTACCAGAATGCAGTTTGAACAGTGATTCTTGTAGCACATCAGGCATAGGACTATTTGAAACCATTTGAGTCAGACTCCTGTTTTCCCAGGCAACCCCAAGTTAGTCTTCAACACAAAGAACTCCCACTGACTCCAGTTTCCCTTCTTGAAAGCTTTCCAGAAAAAAATGCATATTTAGTATAGATTCTGTATATCTATATATCTATATATCTATATTCAGTATATATATATATCTATATATCTTTGGAAGCTTATCTGAACATATTTAAAATTTCTCACCTTATTGAATCACCACTTCTTGTAAGGTAGAGAATCTCTGAATGCATTGGTGAAGACAAACGCTTTTCGATATCATGAGAACATGGTAGTTTCTGATGATTTTAAATCTTAAATGGCATTGTGAATTTTATCCCTCTCCTCTTTCATTCTAACCTCATCATAAGCTAATCAGAAAACCATTTGGCTTGCTGAAATATACAATATCACAAAGTCTAAATATACAGTCCTCCTTTTAGAATCTTTAGATCAATCACCTTGAATATCCTAAGGTTATATGACTCAGGATAAAAGACAACATAAAGAAAATCAGTTTGCCTTTATTAAGCCTTGTGATTTCTCCAATGAATTAATAAAGAAAAAGACATCCACAAACGAAATTACCTCATCAATAAAGTATGGAAGAGCCCATAAACTGTGTCCGGGTGTAGGGTCTACTGTCTTGAGAAAATTGACAAATCTATTTCAAACTAAAGAGTAGAATTCTGATGGTCACTAAACGTTTTCTAAGTACATTTTAAATGGCCTTCGGCTCAACCTAATAATGATTGCTGGCTGAGGAAAGAAATTCTGGTGCCAAAGTTTATTTACGACATCATGTTGGTACAGCAGCACTGTTTTAGCAGAGGTATACCAGGTGTAATTATATTCCTCCAGGAGGTATAGATGAACCTAATTATGTTCCTTTTGAAGAAAGTTCAGGTCAAGCATTATCATTGTTTTCTATGCTCCATGCTTCCAGACCTATAATTTTAATAGCAAGTCTTTCGATGCTCTTCAGCAATACTTGGAGTCCTCACATTTCCCCTGGAAATACAGGGCAGTTGCATTGCCCTGCAGGGATTACTCCTCAGAGGCAGGAGAGATCTAGGCAGACCATAATGATCCAGTAGGCAGCTTTATTTCTATCACTAGTCCCTTTGCCTTGCTTGTTCACAAAAGCTGTGGAAACTGAAGGTCACAAAAAGAACATATCTTTTTTTTTTTTTTTTTGCAGGAACAACCAAAGCTAAAAATAGTCAGTCTTAGTCTATGGTGCTCAGCTTGGAAGCTACCAATCTCCTCCTGATCCTTTACTATCTCCAGAAAGCTTGAGTAGATCTTATTTCAAAAGTTCTTTACAACCAACCTGTTAGCTTTGCTGACTGTTGCATTATTTTCTGTCACCTACCAATGATGGACCCACTTTCAGCCTTTGTTTTTGCTTTTAGGCACTCACCTTTAAGTCATGAAATGTTAAGTGACTCTCTTCTCTCTCTGGCCCTGCTGTCATGACACGACAAGCACATCTACTAGTCCCATCAATCCCTTTTGACAGGCAGCCAGCAGCTGTCATAATCAGGATGCCCTTCCTGTGTTCTTGGTCAGACTCAACCCTTGGTGCAAGAAACACTCAATGCTTTTTGACTTGGGAGAATTACAGAGAATGCATCCAAGCAGATTAGAGTGGCTCTGATCTAGATGTGCAGAGTCCTCCCAACCACCACTTATTTTTCCCTCCAAGAGTCAGTACGATTTGATTGCGACCACACACTTTCTATTGGGGCCTTTCCAGGGAATGTCAGAACATGACTTCCCAATGCACTCCACTGAGTGAAGAGAAGAGACGCTAGGGCGCCATTCACCAGGCTCCACAGCCAGGTTCAGCAGCAAACATTTGAACAAATTGGGCTCTTCTCATCTGAAGAGCTATTCCAGCCACAGCCACCTGATCAGTGAGCTCCCTCCTGCTGCAGGAATGTGTACCTTTGACTCTCCCAGGAGTTTGAAGGGCTGTAAAGGAACAGCTAAAAATGACCACAGACTCCGTGCACAATGACTTGAACATGGTCTATGTTCTTTTGTTGACTTAAAGAGACACTGTCAAGACCTAAAGGTCAAAAATTGGACCAAACATGCACCGGTTTTATCAGATGGAGAAAATCTGATAAAAGCACTAAAGTTCTGGGAAAATAGCTACTTTCCTTTTTTGTTTGTTTGTTTTTGGTTTTGGTTTTTTTTTTGCAAAACTCACTTTTTGTGGGACTCACAGAACTTTTGTTTTGTGCTCCCCAGGGCATAGGAGGCACCCAGCAAAGGCTGGTGTCCACCTCGTCAAACTGACATTATGGAATCCTTCCATAAGTTCAAATTATGGCTTTTACTTTAATGCAGACAGGATCATATCAAACATTTGTGTAGCAGCAAAAAAAAAAGGCAAAGAAAGAAAACAAAAGAAAGAGCTCTGTTTGCCAAGGAGAAGCTGACAAATTTGTGAAGGGGGAAAATTCACTTTCAAGTTTGTGAGTGGGAGTCACAAACAAAAGTGAATCTCTAGAATGGGAAAAAAATGTTGCCTCTTGCATCAAAACATAAAAAAGCAAAAAGACTAACAGCTTGACAGTGTCCTTTTAAGAACGATGGACGATCAAATTAAGGCAGTCGTGCAAACCATGGCACGTAAATGGTTCCTCATTCTTGATGGCATGCACCACATCTGTTTCCATGTTAGAAAGTAGGAAAACCCAGGAGAGAGAAAGCAAGGGGCAAACCACTATTTTTTCCATGCAGCTTCTCTTACACATTCACTGCAGTGTGTGGGTTTTCAAAGCTGCACATGTGCCGACGGACACTGTCTGGTGGGCGAGAATTCTGGCTGCCTCTTCCTGAAGATGGAAAAGAAAAAGATACCCAGTGAGTGAGCGGTTATACACGTATATAGAGATGGCGATCACACCACTTGGGTGGTGCCAGGACTGGGGTAGGGCCTAGCTGGGCTCCTGAGCCTTTCTCCACGTCACCTGCACCTTCACATCCTGGATCTTCCTTGTGTTGCCCAGCTGTTTCTTACTGCCAGGCCCAATTCTGAAAGTCACATCAGTGGAGTGCATTCTTTCTTTTACCTTGTGGGACCGTCTCTTTCCAAGTGGCAGATGCTTTCTCTGCTGTGTGTATGTGTCTATCCCAAATTGCCTCTTTCCCCTCCACTCTTGACACTCTCCTTTATTCTTGGAGGCAGCGGACTCCACCTGAATCTTCCCACCCACCATCCCTCTTAAAGGATGCTTACGGGTTTTTGTCTTACACTGTGACTTGTAGTGATAATTTTACTCTATATTATGTTATCATAAAAGCAGTGCTGTCACTTAGCATAAAGTCACATGTATCTCTTGGCCCTCACAAGATGGAATGTATCTTGTGGTGGAAAGAAGGGAAGTGGCAAGAGATTGGGTAAGCCTCCCACCAGGGAAGAAGGTCATCTCATTCCCTGGTTGGATGTCTCCTTGTACAGCACAGAGTGTGTGTGTGGTAAGAGGAGAAGAGCCCTGACTTGACATGACCAGGATGATGGGGCGGCCATGTGCAGGTGGCCTTTCCAGCATCTGTTGGAATGAGGATACGTGGGTTTTGCACAAGTTCAGGACACATGAGTTTCCCACTTTATTAGGTGGTGGGATAAAGCCATCTTAGTGTCGCTCCACATAAGAGGGCAGCCAATCATAGAAGAGAATTTGAGGAACAAGATGCTAAAGGTGAACCATCAGCAGGTGCTGTGAGTGGTGTGGATAAGGTGACAGTCATGAAGCCCCTATAGGGCTTTCTAGAAACTCACAAACGTTCTGTCAATCATCCTTGGGCCACCGACCCCAAGATCCTGGTGACAATTATCCAGTGTTAATCAGAAGAGGACCGCAACAGCTCCAGGCAAGTCAAAGACCTTTGTCAACTCTCCTATCTCTTCTTCCCATCAAAGCAAGCAGAAAAAGGGAAATTCAGAAGAGGAAAGAGGCAGAGATATTTCAGGAGCAGACCATGTCCCTTCCCAGTCCAAGTCTTTCAGGCTGAAGCCTGACATTGTTCTGGGAAGGAGAGATGTGAGTTTGAGGTTTGAAACAAGAATACAGTGGAATATCTTTTTAATACCTGAAAGCAAGGAATCTAGTATGAATGCAGAAGGTGAGAAAAAAGATTTTTCATAGCACAGTTATGAAGGTGAAGGAGAAAAATTAAAATTGATCAATATGTATATTTCCATCAAGTTTGGACCATTCAATAAACCATTTGAAAGTACATGATCTACCCAGAACAATCTGAAATCCTCATCCAGAGATAAGAACTTGAAACACCTTGGTATAATTTTATTACCACTGCAATAATCAATTTACTTAAGAAAATTAGACAAAGAGATGGTGTTTGTTACTGAATGAAGGCAAAGTAATATGACATTTAATATGCCCACCTGAAATTACAAAGATCATGAAAACAATGAAAACATTAGTAGTAGATGCCCAGGAATAAAAAATATGATGTTTGAATATATAATGAAGTTACTGGTAGAAAAGGGCATTTCACCTGTAAAGTAATGTTAAAGCAACTTCATTTCTCATGAAAGAAGGCAGAAAATACACTCAAAGCATTTGGCTTTGCCTTGCTAAACTGCCTGCATCCCCTTGAATCCTCTGATGAATTCTCCTTTAGATAATGTCTGTATGTGGTCTGATCCAGGGGCGCTGGGAAGCCAGGACGCTGGCAGGGCTGGCTTCCTGTCCCCGTGACCAATACAGACACACGGTGGGTCCCTCATCAGAAGGGCCCTGTATTCAGGGTTTAGTGCTCTGTGGTCATCCTTTTGATATTCGTAATCATTTTATCACTTAATTTGTGTTTTGTAAGTGATGTTCCATGTGGAAACGGAGCACGCACTGCGCGTTTAGAGCCTCACCTCAAGCATGATCCTGCCTCTCCGGACAGGTTTTCAGTTTCTTGTTCCTTGCACCCCCCCCACCCCCCCTTGGGGACCAGAGCCCATCCAGCCTCCCACTACCCACCCCTGCCCAATGATCACTGCCACCCTCCTCCCCTGCCAGGGGACTGTGGGAACGGGTGTGGGAAGGTCAGATCAGGATCAGGTGCACATGCCCAATAACGTCTCAAGGCAGCCGATGGCCGTGGCCAACTCCTCCTTGAACTGGCAGGTCCGCGGCGCATCTGGTGAGGAACACGGCGGGGGCGAGCCTCTCGCTCATCCTCCGTGCATGTACCTTGCCAGCCCCTGTACCGTTGTTGCGACACCCTTGAGGGTTGCCGGTCTACCATGGGCTGGGGCAGGAGGCACCTGGAAAGGGGAGACGCCTGGTTCAGTTTCTCCGTGGCATCTACCCAGTGACTGGCTGGAGGGGAACCTGGCGGCCTGAGCGTGTATGCGGAGTCACTGAGTGGCTAGCTGCTGCGCCTGGCAGGGTCTGTGCTTGCTCGTCAAACACCCCCCGCGAGGGAGTACAGCGTCACATGGCAAATAAGAAATCAAAATGACAGGTCTACAGAGAGACAGTAGAAGAAAGGAAAAGGCTTTATATTTTAGTACCTTTAACATTTTTCCCTCTATGTTTTCAGCCAGGGGCTACGGGTTTTCATTTTGCACTGGGCCATGCAATTGATACAGCTGGTCCTGTCTGCTGGAATGTACGGCTGAGGGATGATAAAAACCATGGGGAAACGTCTTGACAGCTTAGAGACTTGACTGCTGACATTAGCATAGGTGCACACAGTGTGGCATGAGGGACAACTCAGCACTTGTGTCTCCTGGGGACTGGGGCAGCAAGCTCTGTGGCCTCTGTAGCTGACTTGGAAATACTCTTGCAGTTACGGACAGTTCTGTGGTTGCTTTGGGGGTTTCAACCATATTGACAGCCAAATTTCACATAGTAACTCCAAGCAATCCCAAAGCCACCTTTAACTATTGATTGAAATAGTTGAAAAAATTACAGCATCTCCTTCATGGTTCCATTTCTTTAGTCTCTGACTTTGTGTTGAAGTGAGATGCAAATGACCTTTGCATACAGATGTTACTTTTATGAAAGAAGAGGATTATTAAAGGTTACAGGTCAAGACCTGAAAAATCTGATTCCAGAGTGGCCATTTTATCAACTGCATAAAATCTGAGAGAAGGAGCTGGACTTTGGGGTATTTTTAATAACTGTAGAACCATTTATTCAACCAACCCCACAGTCCGCAAGCCAGAGTAAAAGCTTGGAGGGAAAATGCAGCATATGTGGGCTTGTCAAATATAAGTCCCAAATCTGTGCTGAATCTTTTGGCAGAAACTGTGGATTTAATGAAACCCCAGAAGTTTAGTTAGAAAGATTCATCTTCAATTTCTTCTGAAAATGCAAAGCTTTTTTTTTCTTTTCTTTCTTCTCTTTCCCCCTTCCTTCCCTTCCTTCCTTCCTTCCTTTCTCCTCCCTCCCTTCTTTCCTCCCTCCCTCCCTCCCCCCCCCTCTTTCTTTCTTTCTTTCTTTCAAGTCCCTTCTTGGTGTATGCATACCTTCTCCCATCTATTCCCATTGTCCAAATAACCTTTCTTTGTATAAGAGACTATCTGTCTTTGAGTGTACTTGGTGCCATATGACTTTGCTTTTGTGTGTTATTTGCTTTACAGATAGCCACCCTTACATTGGTTTCTATGCTAAGAATGATTCTTTATGTGAACTTGAGAAGTTGTTACAGACAAGCTTTACTCCTTATAGTGTAGCAATAAGCTCACGGGACAAGGATTCAGGAGACCAGCTACTCTCCAACTGAGTATTTGCCTCTTTCAGACTCAGTTTTTCATCCATAAAGAAGAATTGTTGAAATAGTACATGTAAAAATGCTTCCAAATAGCAAAATGCTATCCCAGCTTAAGACAACTCTATTAGAGGAGCAAAGGCACAGACAAAAGACTGATATTTTAAATCGCAGTGTGTATTTAGGTTAGACTAATTCATAGTATCTCCAACTTCACTTCATTTTACTCATGGATTTTAACCACTTCCTTATTCAAGAATTTCAATAACTTCTAGGAGAAAACTATTTTCTACTAGAAACTAAGAAAATAGTTTTCTAAGAAAACTAAGAAATTAGAAAATAGTTTTCTCCCTTGCAATTTTTTTTTTTTTTTTTTTTTTTTGCCAGCAACATTAGAGACATTGAGTGGATATGTCAGGAGTGGGTAAAAGCTAGGTACAGTCAGGTTAGCTGTCTGTATCTGAAGTTGCATGTCTATGACAGGTTTGGAGGTGAGACTTTTAGCAGAGATAAAATGGTCTATACAATTCCAGATGGTCACCATGGAAACACTGTGGCAGCTGTCCAAAGTAACCATAAAGACTGACGGCAACCACTCAAGACCATTTTAGCAGAAGATATCTATCTTTTCTGTTGTTATAAATAGGATAATTTGTGCCTCTGATTGCTTTCCAAACCCAAATGCATTCTTTCTATTATCTGAATTTAAATATTAATTTCTCAACATTCATTCATCAGAGTGGAAAATGGAGCTCTGACTGTATATATAGGCCCACTGTAAATGGTAATTGTTCCACTCTTCCTTTTAATACATGCACATCTAACATAGTACAGTAAGGCTCTTTATATAAACAGTGCAGTGTGAAATATTTCTCTACTTTAAAATCCTTAATTGTAAAGATTTCTAAGAGAGATGCTATAGAGAACAATTTAATAAAATTCAATTCAATTACCATCACAGATTTGTCAAATATTAACATTTTGTCTTATTAAGTTTCCTTTCCTTCAGAAAACATTAGGGATATGTTTGAAGCCCTCTGTATATTATTCTTAATACTAATCCTCTCCTTTTCAAGAGAAAATTTGGTATATATCATCACTTGGCATATGCTAATACTTTTACATGTGTAGTCATATGTGTTAATAAATAATATGTGGTAGTGTTTAGCATGTTATTAGATTTCAGATCCATAGCATCACACTATATTTCCATTCAGCAATTTGCCCTTTTGCATAGTATTATGTTAATAGATATAGCTCTAGTTCATGCACTTAAACTAAATTGAATAAATACCACACTATCAAGAATATAATCAATTCTCCTACTGATGGCCCTTTAGGTTGTTTCCTACGTACTGCTATTTTAAGCAATACTGCAGTAAACATTCTTGGTTATGTCTCTTTGCACACATATGAGAGAGCTTTTCTATGGTGTGGATGAAGAAGCAGAATTGATGGATTGTGGTGAATGCACATTTGTCTTTCTTATGTATTGCTAAATTGCTCTACAAAATGCTTGCAGAATTTACACTGGTATGTGAGAATTCCTACTATTCTTTCCAATTCAGTTCATTTTTCAGACATCTTTAAAACTGACTATTATGAAAATTATTTAAAATATATAAACATGGAAACAATGCTAAAATGAACCCCCATATCCCTATTATCCAGCTTCAATAATAATCAATATATTTGTGAATCTTATTTCATCTATACCTGCCATTTATTTATTTTAAAGCAAATCTAAAACATTATGTCATTCCATCCATAAAGAATTTTGTATATATTTCTACAATATAGGTACACATTTTTATAATAAAAGGAAAAAATATTGTCACACTTAAAATACATTAATAGTGATTCCTTAATATTTGATATTAAATATTTGATATTAAATAGATGATATTTGAATTTCCCTGATTGTCTCATGTATATTTATTTTACTCTTGATTTTCACATCATCCCAATAAGAGCTGCACATTGTATTTTGTTGATGAGTCTTATAAGTCTTTTTTAATCTGTAGATGTTCCCTCCTCCTTTTTGTTTGCTATTTATTTGTTGGAGAAACATCCAGATTATAGATTTTACAGATTGAGTCCCTGTAGTGTCATTTAACATGTTTCTCTGTTACTTATGTTTCCTATGATTTGATAGTTAGATCTGAAGTCTTGATCAGCTTCATGATTAATTGTATGGGGAGAATAGTTTGTTGGAGGCAGAGTTTTCTTTCTGTTATACCACACAAAGAAGCACATAAATTGTGTTTTCTATTAGTCATATTAAGATTGATCAGTGGGTTCAGATGTTGTCAGCCTGATGTACACATTATAAAACTCCCCATCAATCTTTCATCTAATGGTTTTAGCAGTAATTGATGACATTATATAGATCAATTATTTTATTACAAAACTAATAAATGATGTTATTATCATTCTATCATCCCTTCTGTATTTGTTGACTAGATTTCTTTTTAAAAGAAGAACTTATTCTTATCAGCTATTTAATTCCTCTGAGATAAAGTTCAGACAGAAAACACAAGCCAAATGGATGAGTCTTTTCTTTGTCAGTGCTCAGAATGATGATTCAGTTTTCTAACATCTAGCAACAGTGATCAGTGTATCACCTGTGGGTCTGTTTCTATTGTCTGTTTCCCTTGTTGTTTTTTTTTTTCTTTGTTATATGATTCTAACTCTTCCATGCCTAAACACATTTTATATCAGATAAGACATTATAAATATATAAAATAAGATTCTGTAGAGGTTCTAGAGGTTCTAGGTTATCTCTACCAGAGTTACTTCACCACTTTTTCTGCTAAGTAGAATGGGAAAGATCAACTCAATCCAGTCAGAAACTGAGCTGAGCAAAGTTGTTTTGCAGTTTGTATAGGAGTCAGTCTACTGTAGGGTATATCGCTTCAAGACTTTTAACAGAGCATCTGGCTGTGCACTAGTACAGCTCACTTGGTGGGTCTTTATCTCCTCAGCATTGAGAGACTGTGGAATATTCTGGCTGGCTTTTCGAAGATTTTTAGTTTAGATTTTTGGTCCCCCACCACACACAACTTCAGAATTAGGCACATGTCTTAACAGGGAACCTGTATCAGGTGTTTGAGAACTTTGAGTCTCCAATCATGTCAGTGCAGCTTCAGGTGATTGCTAAAAGTGTTTTCTAGTCTGTCTCCTCAGCATTGAAAGGCTCCATGAAAATAGACTCTCCATGTCAGAGGTGTTTGGCTTATCTTTTAACCTTTCTGATCCAGCCAACTGCAAACATCAGTAGATGCTTTGAGGGAGAAGCTGGACATGTATTGAAGCCTCTCATGCCTTTTATTTTATCACTTCAGCCTCCAGTGACTACAAGATCTCTTCTGTCTTCTCTCCTCCCTCCACTGACACTCTGCTTGGGCCAAGTCTGGATACTCGTCCTTTTGCCAGAGCCTGGAATTGGCAGATGTCTCCAGGGAAAAGCATCTGCAGATCATCTGCTCACTTCTCAGTTCTCCTGATATTTTAGTTCTCACTAATCCCTGTCACTTCAACAGCTCCCTGATGCTGAAAAAAAAGATAGCTTTTGTCTTTCATACCTGTTTTCTAAACCTATTCTTGTTCTTCACGACATTTTGCACATATTTCCTTCAGGAATTCTAAAATGTTTACCAAGTTCTTGACCACACTGCAATGTACATTACATCTTTGCATCTCTCCTGTGATCTTTTTCACTTCTTATTATATAAGTTAATTCTTATCTTCAACAGTAGGCAAGTCATAGTTTCTGGAGGGCAGGATCCATGGCTGATTTACCATTGCATGCTAGTTTATCCCCCTTTTACCTACCCCAATTCTTGGAAATAAAAGGAAACCATGTAATTTCTCATGCAAACTGATTACTTTTAAGAGTGAAGGAAGTGCTCTTAAAAATTATGTCATGACAAAAGGCATAAACTGGGACTTTCCTGGGCATACAAAGAGACATATGTTCATCTATTTACAGTAAATGTTGAACAAGTGATTGAATAAACAAAACAGAATGAAGAAATATTCCTAATATGAAAATAATACAGAAATAGTCCTGAGCTTCTTTATCACTTTGGTAATTGCAGGAATATCAAAAGCACTTATTATTTTTGTTACTAATTCCTAAATTAATTCTCATACTCAATACTGACTGTCATAAAATCTCCAGCAAAATTTACATTAAAAAAAAATAAAATAGTAAAAATAATGTGTATATGTATTTGTGTGTGCAAAAACTAGACTATACATAAATATGTTAATGGTGGTTTTTCTCTGTGTATTGGTAGAACTGTAGATAATTTTTATTAGCTGTTTTGTGTTTTCCTATATTTTCCAAATTCCCCACAATTAATATTTGTCATTTTTTAAAATATGAAAAATAATCAGTAACTGTTATTACAAAAAGAAATTTATAATATATAATTCAGAAGTAAAATTCCCTCTTCTTTTAGCTTTACCCCAATAAACTAAGGTATTATATGAGAGTTGTGAATATATTATTTTTTGCTGAAAAAATATTAAAGTAAAAATTCTAAATATATATTAAAATATATGAGGAGCTACTAAGGAGAAATATCAAATATAAATTACAGAATTTGGGAAGTTGTACTAATATTTTATATGTACTGAAGTCTTAATTCAAAATTTTGTAGTAAATTTAGTCTTTATACTATAAATAAACATTTTACTGTATGTATATTTTCAATGTTTATTCTCACATATAGGCATCTTTATTAATGAGAAAGTAAAAGCTCAAAATTAGAAAAAAAAATACAACTTGTTACATAAAAGGAAAAAAAAAATACCCTGCTATGTTTCCAGATAAACTTTAGGTGCCAAACTGCCAAAGTAAGTCTTTTTATTATTTTGCTCGGATTTATCACAGAGGGGGAGAGAAAGAGATGATGAAAACAACTTGCCAAAAACTAAAGTCTTCACCTCAGGATGTTTTGAAAAAAGAAATTATTGCTTTGGTAAGAAGCTTAAAATTCATGATAACAAAAAAGGACTTAGATCACTTGAGAACTTTGTGAGGCTTTTAATATTCTTGGCTAAAGCACTAATATTAGATATATGTTTTCACTAAAATTTATTTTATGCCATCACTTCTGTTTAAGCAGAGGCATTAATATCCCCATGTCACCACCCAGCAAACCTGAAAAGAAACTGATAGGCAATTATCATAGAATTTCTTTCACAGTATTAGAAGTACAGTCACCATAGCCCTAAAAGAAATCTTGGTCGTATCATAACCTATTGAGAAAGAGGAAGGGGAGATATTAAAACTGGGATAAGAGGACTTCTGTGTCCAGCTAAGATGTAATTCTTTGGGGTAAACCAGCTCTCCCACTGAGAACAACTAGAAAAAAACAGACAAAATATTTTTAAAAACCATTTAAAGACATTGGGATTCTGTCATGGCAGCCAGAATCCAAGGGACCAATAAGTCAGAAAGAAGAGAACTTCAGAGAGGTAAGTAGATAATCTTCAAGCTATTTTTCTCATTGGGACATTTGATGATTCTTGATACAGAAGAGCAGATTGAGAGTCCAGGCAGAGGGTCTTAAGTAAGAGGTAAAGAAGTAAGAAAAACAAATATTTACAGGGCTATAGACACAAAAATTTGAGTTCAAGTCTTCCAAGGTAGCCAGGACTTGAGGAGCCAAGACCCTGAAGAGAAGGAGGTCAAGAAAAGTGAGACCAACACTTCGTGGGTTTCCTTTAGAAATTTTTGCAAATTTTAGGCTGCACAAAGCACAGGATATAAAGCTAAGCAGAAAGCTGCTGAAAATCAGTGCAGTTTTAGGTAGTCTCATAGCACTGAGGAATCAAAATAGGAGTTAAAGACATTTAAAGAATGAAGAAATGAAGTAAACGGTGAGGACTCAGGTTCTTAAAATCCCTGATCTCAAGATCATCATCATCAGGAAAATGCAAATTAAAACTATAGTTAAATACTACTACACACCCATTAGAATGGCTATCATGTAAAAGACCATCAACACAAAATGGATCTCATGAATTCTTGGTAGGAGCGCAAAATGACAAAATCACTGTGGAAATCTCTTTGGCAGTTTCTAATAAGTTAAACATACACTTGCCTTATCATCCAGTAATTCCACTGCTAGGCATATACCCACAAGAAATGAAAATTTATGTCCATAAAGACGTATGTGTATGTTGATTGTAGCTTTATTTGTAATATCGAGAGCTGGAAATTGCCCAAATGTCCATCAATGAAGTAGATTAAATAAATTTTAGTATATTCGTACAAGGTAACACTACTCAGCAATTAGAGAATAAACTATTGATACATGCGGGAACATGGATGAGTCTCATGCTGTGTGAAAGGATGGCTCATAATGTATATACAGTGAAACTATTTTAAAATGGGGAGATCAGGAGAGCATATGCAAAGAATTTGTTTTAACTCTTCCCAGTGATTAATTGGTAGAGGTAGTATTAATTGTTAGACATTTCTATGGCTACTGTGGAATAACATAAACATATACTTATATTCTGATTCTATCATCTGTTTCCTTGGGAACTAGGATTCTTATTGTGGCATAAATGTAATATATATGTAGTACATGATAATACATGAGCTGTCCATGAATTTCTGGATCAGAAAAGCTGAGAACAGATAGAGTAGGGAGTCTATGGACTCACTTATTTTAAGCTACTTCTTAAGACCTACCAACTATACTATTCACTGGTAGAGTATGGTAAATAGAATGTGAGTATTGTCATCTCCACTGTTAGAGATAAAGCAACTGAAGTCTGTAGAAAGGTAAATGTGAGAAACATAGTGTGATCGTATGGACCACACAGAGTGCACATTCCTAAGGAAGCATCTTCCCAGGGACCGATGAGGATCTGGTTCTCAGACTTGCAGTCATTCTTCCCATCACTCACCACCCAGGTAAATATCATAGCACAACTTATTTTGTCTGCCCAATAAGGATAATATATCATCCAGGGTGAGACTTACATTAAACAAGCTCATATAGTGAGGTTGTTATATAAGAGAATTTCAATTTCATTTGCAGAAGGAAATAATGTACAGGATTTAGAATACCAAAATGTATATAAATAGGGGAAGCCAATAATTATTAGTTACTTGCTCACAGGGAATCAGAAGAAGGGGTGGAGGGTGGAAAATGTCAGTACTTAAACATTTGATGGCATTAAGCCAATATAGCTTACTTCATCCGTTTAGTCTTAGGGATCACCTTGTCATTTGTACCTAAATTTTCAGAGCCCGTGACTCACCATCCCCTTCACTCATCTCAGCATCAGAGAGGTCTACGGCCATTTCCAATGTTTGTTTGTTTGCTTTTCTCTGCTTTTGTGTCTGATCAGTCTCCCTCTGTTATAAATCAACCACATTTTAGATGTGATAGTCCATTTGATCTGGTAATAGTTCATATATTATAGGCTTTGGAGCTAAACTACCCTGAGGTGACTGCACATCTCTATTTACTCTGAATTTTGTGAGCAATCTTACTTTTACTTTTCTTTTTACCTTTTAAGCATTTCTTTCTGTTCACTATCTTCTTCCCCAGTTGTCAGAGCCCTAGGTCAGGCCACTCTAATCTCCCACCTGGACCCTGCTACAGCCTCCTCCCAGAGCGCCCCACCTCCCTTCTTGCTCTCCTGTGTCCTCCACACTGAGGGTGGAGTATTAGCTCTAAAACACGTTTCTCACTAATCACAGTGCGCCCCTGCTTTGTGACTGTGGTGACTTCCATTGTTCAGAGGATGAGATCCACGCTCTTGAGGTCTGTAAGGAGGCCCTGCGTGATCTAGTCTTAGCCCACCCTTCCTGTCTACTTATTACACTTGCCTTTATTCTCACTTCCAGGCATCCTGGAATTGCTTCCTGTCCTTCAGCCATCAGTGGGTTTTTTTGCTCAGAGCCATTACACTGTGATTGTTTGACTGGCCTACCCCTTTAGCTCCCTTCCTTTCCTAGCTAACCCCTTTTCTCCTTCAGAAGTCAGTCTAAATAATACTTAGTCCTGGGAACATTTCCAGCCTCCACACACTGGGACTGGCTAGGTCCTCTTAATAACACTCGTGTAACACCTTGTACTTATCCTTACAAACATTCACTACACTTGTAATTACATGTTCCATGTTTGGTCTACTACAATCCAATTTTCCAGGAAGGCAGGGGCTGGATCTGTTTTGCTCACCACTGTATTCCCTGCCCGTGTCTCAATGGCCAGCACATGTAGGTGCTTGAATCAATTAGCCATCAGTGCTTCTCTTCCCAATGTAAAAAGGGGTGCATCAGGCCTTGAGCTCATTCTAACCATGAGAGCAAAAGAGACTTTATACTAGGATTGGCCCTAGAATAACTTTTGACTTTAAACAGTTGGAGCTAAACAAAACCTTACTAAAATTGCTTGCAATTCTATCTCTTACAATAAGACACTGACGGAATCAGTGGCTAAAGTCACAGAGCTGCCTGGTGACGGATCTACAGCCATCCTTCCTACGCCGTCACCCCTCCCCCAGCTGCCCCATTATCGTAACTTCTTTTATTCTACTTTGCTCATGTAAGTCTTCATTCCTTTTTCTTTGTTAACACTTTTCCTACTCCCCTATCCCACATCCACCTAAGCCAAATAACATAAGCAGTGCAAAGTTTAATCAAGTGAAAAATGATATTAATTCCCACAGTGTTTGAGAGCATTTACTAGAAACAAGCTAACAGTATGTATTTTTATAACTGAAAAATCAGGGAAAGGAAAGTATTTTCTATCATTATTGATTTCTCCTAAGCAGTTGTTTTTCAATATCTTTAGCAGCATCACCAGGGACTTTGCCTAATTTCGTTAGCAGCAGACTCGTCATTCATCTGGAAAATAATCTGCATAGAGGGTATTGTTAAGTTGCCTTCAGTTAGAGGAGATTTCCCTTACCCCTTCGAAATGAAATAAAATTATAGACACATTTTTGGGTTAACTGGATTAAATATTTGCTGATTTTCCTCTTCTATTCTATTGACCAATGTTAACAATAAGTAATATTTTATTGTTGGCCTGTAATTTATGATGTATTTTAATTCATTCAGAAGACAATGTCCTAACGATCCATATTTCTTCAAAAACAAAACAAAACACCTTTTCCCCTCCTCTTTGTTCATCTTGAGGTGACTTAGAAGCATTTTACAGCCAGGATTCTCTATAAAGTAGCAAAGACAAGGCCCAGTTTTTAAATTTGTTTGACTCTACACCTCACACCTTCATAACAAACGCTGTGTCAGCGTGATGCATTTTCTCGCCCCTCCATTGGTATATCTGCTGGAGTTTGTAGCAGTCACTCACATTTTGCATAGATAGGTGATCACTTGGCTGGCTGGTTACCACCTGCAGGTTTTTAAGTTTCTTTTCATCAACGTTTCTAAATATAAAATGCTGGTGCTTAGAAGTTATTTATTCAGATGCCAAAGAAGAAAGGATGGGTGGTAGTTGGAGATGGAATTACTCTGGTGGAGACACTTGCAGGGCTTCTGCTCACGTCACAGTCATACCCCTTCTCTGCAAACTGCCTCCCTGATCTTACCCATGGAGGACGGGAGTGATGGGCCCCTGCAAGATAATTTTATACTCTGTGACTTCACATCATCTTTGTCCGTTATCTCCTTGACCCGGGATAGACACCTGAGTCAGGCTGAGGTAATCAGTGTCTGTCTGTGTTATGTAGAACCACGTGGGTTGAGGGAATTGAAGCTGTCTCTTTGGTAACTGGACCGATAGCATGTAAACTCAGGAGCACTGGGATGGTTGTCCTTGGACTGACCATGAGGGCCCAAGAAATGGAGAAAGCAGATGTATGAGGAGAAGAAAGAGGCGTGCAGGGAGCCAGGAGATGACATAGATGCCTGGAACCTTTTTCCTCAGAAGCCCGGTCCCCCTTGTGGCCCAGAAACGTTCCAAATCTTGTTACTATAAGATATCTGAAATTATTCCTTATATTTTTTCTATTAAATATCCCACCGCCTTTTGCTTAGGCTAGCTTCATCTGGCTTTTATAACTTGCCGCGAAAGAGTTCTAATTAATGAGCCTATAGGCACCGTTCTCATGATATGAAGCTTCCAAATCCACTGGTACTTTCTTCTGTTTCTTCATTGTGCAGGCTGCTAATATTTTTGCTCTTGAACCTGCTTTACGAACGTGTTGCTCACATGGCCTGCTTCCCTTTTGAGTAGGTAGCACTTTACACTGGACTCTAAGGCTAACAGATGGCATGCAAACGATCTCATCTTTCTTTAGCTGTGGCCAAGCATGGACAGGCTGCCAGGTCATGTCAAACAGGGTGTGCTTCTTCTCACACCTCTCACACTGAGTAACGCCGCGCGCCTGGGCTTTCCGCAGACACACAGCTCCACCATTCTACATAGCGTGGATATCACAAGTTGAGAGTAACGATGCGTATACCCAGTTCTAACAACTGTCATTACATGAAGGTGTAATGCAGAGTTTTATGCTAGTATATGAACGTTCATACCTCCTCCCCTATTTTCATAATTTTAATGTCACTAGCTAACAGCTAGTGAAATTTTACTATACGCTAGGCACTGCGCTATACTCTATAAATTTTCCCATTTACTTACACAAAGGGAAAATAAATATGCTTAGGCTAGCTTAGGTTGGCTTCTAGAACTTGAAGCCAGAGAGTTTTAATTAACGAATGTATAAGCTTTGTTCTTATGATCTAAGGACATCCATGGTCATGTTTAGCCTGCAGGCCTCCAGTGTCTCCTCTGATAGTTTCTTTCATCTAACAGGTGATTGTTACATATAGTAGGACCAGGATAAAAAGAGTATCTGTTACGTAGAGTGGGACCTTTTGCAAAAATAACAAACCCAGATTCAATAAACTTCTGACTCTAAATTTACCCACCCACCTGAATCACCACATTATACCATTTTCTATTATTTCACTCACTGGATTTTATTGTAATGATGTGTTATACCAATAAACTATGACCTTCTTAAGGGCAGACTCCATGTCTTATTCATTTTATTGAATACATGAATGAATGAATACATTATTGAGGTAACAGACATAAAGGTGATGAAAATTATATTTTAGTTAAAGTGATAAAAACAAATGATTTTATCCAGAAAACAATGATTTTAGTCCCATTTCTTCCTCTTATAAAAATGGCCTTGAACTTTCCAAGCCTTAGTTTCTTTATTTACACAATGGTGTTATGTGTACCTACTTTGGGTCATTATGGATATTCATCTGGAATATTTTTGAATTCAGTTCAGAAGCTACACATTATAAATACAGGAGAATAAAACACTAAGTGTGAGAACCTGAATATGTATGTCATGCAAGTTCATTTGAATTTGAAAGAAATATAAAAGGTGGCCTATATTCAAAAGGAATATATTCTCTTTGAAGCTGTAGCAAAATCTGTGCCCCATGGTCTCAGTGTAGAACTTGAAAACATAAAATATGAGTATTAAAAGTAGCTATCTCTGTGTTATTTGTAGAATGAGTATATTATTCACAAGAGGGAAAAAAACAAGGAAACAATGGTGACTGTAAATTTGTGTCCCCACCCCCCTATCCTCATGTCATTCATCTCTCCCCCTGTACTTAAGTCCATGCCTTCTGAAGGTGGTCTCTCACCACGGCAACTCCTCAACACACAACTTATTTAGTTATCTGTTTTCATTCTAAATTATGGCTAATGTGCTTTTAGGTCATAGTGTTACATATTTCAGAGAGTAAAGGCATTTCATCTTGTTTTTTCAGGGGGCATAAGGTTTTACCCCAAACAAAATACCCTCACACTGGCAGGCTCAGGCATTATGACTGGCTGTCAGGAAGAGAGTCAAGGATTTGGATTTCTAGCCCCTTCCAATCACAGCTGAATGAAGGTAACTGTTTCATTCTCAGCTGAGTCTGGCTCTGAACACACAACACCCTTCTTCTACAAACAACCTGTACTTAGGAGCTGTGACTCCTCCAACTCCACCCATAATGCCAGGACAGCATACCTTACTTTCCAGCTTTCCCTCATTTGTCCCATTTCAAATCTTACAATCAATGCTTGTAAGCCCAGAGATCTGATAAAATCAGTAGTAAGAGTTGTATTTTAGGATTTTACTTAAAATTCATCTAAGTTTCCAGCTTAATTTTTCCATCTTTTTTTTTTTTAATGACAAGCAACACACATGTAGTGAAGTGAGAACCAGCATCAACCACAACCAACATATTCTTCAAAATTGGTGCTTCATTATGACACTTGTCAATTGATGTCCAATGGCTCTATTGCAATGACACAGCTCTGGGTCAGACTGCCCAGCATAACCCGTATGACCTCTAGTTTATATTTTCAATTTCTCTTTCTCTGTCAGTTCCTTTCTCAGATACTACAAACAAGCTTAAATTTCTCCTCCTCAAGCTTAATTTATACCACTTCTCCCTCTTTCCTTGGCTTCCTTAGATACTGTCTAAAATTTTTAATTCTTTTAATGACAAACTCCTCAACTTACAGCTATAAAAATTCTACTCACATCACACCACTGAAACGAGTCAAGGATAACCATAGAGTCTCCATCCTTGGGGATCCCAAGGATCCCAAGTTCTATCTTCTTGAAACAGTCTGTCATAGACTGAATGGTTGTGTCCCCTCAAATTCATATGTTGACATCTTAACTCCCTAACGTGATGGTATTAGGAGGTGGGGCCTTTGGGAGGTATTTAGGGTTAGATGAAGTCATGAGAATGGGATCCTCATTATTACTCTTATAAGAAGAGACACCAGACAGCTCACTCTCCCTCCTCTCCCCTTCTCTCTCTCTTTCTGCCCCCACGCTTGCACAGAAAATTGGTTATGTGAGCACACAGCTAGAAGGCAGCTGTCTGCAACCCAATGGGAGAAGTCTTACCAGGACTTAACCATGCTGGCACCCTGATCTTGGACTTCCAGCCTCCAGAACTGTGAGAAGATAAATGTCTGTCTTTTAAGCCCCCGGTCTGTGGGATTTTACTATGGCAAAAGAGCTGACTGAATGAGTCTCCTTGGTTTCCTTGATACTGTGATCCTTCTGTTTCTCCCCTTTTTTATTCTGTGTTGTTTATTGCTTTCAGGTTTTCCTTATTTATCTTATCTCTTAAATGTAAATGTTCCCTAATGTTCTTCTTCCTACTTTCTTCTTTTCTCATGTCTTCATCACTCTTTTGGCCACTGTAAACATTCTGACAATTAAGCCTCAAATCTAGAGCTCTGGCTCAGACCTTTCTCTTAAGCTTCTGACAAATTTTTCAATACTTTATGGATGCCTCTATTTGAATGCCTTTACTGGATTTTCAGTTGATAAGTCTGAAACCCAACTTATCAACATTTCCCCAGTCCTATTCTGACAGGAGAATACAGGAGTATTCCCTATCAGTTTTTATGGTAGTTGTATTTTTCCAGTTACCCAGGCTCAAATCAAGAGAGTTGTAGTCTATTGTTCATTTCTTTCTTCCCCCACCCCACCAAAATCAATATTCCAGTTCTAATGAATCAAGCTCAGAAAACGTTTTCCTATGCATGCCTGGGATTTGACTTTTATTTCGCTGCTCAAGTTTAAGCCTTTTATTTTCAACCTGTCATTTGGATTTTTGTAGCACTCTATTAACTAGTCTTTCTATAGTCAATCTCTTCCCTTAAAGCTTACACATGAACATAAAACTTCACAAAAGTCATTAATGCATCTTGTGGTTTATATAAAAAGTATCCAAATTTCTTCTTAGAACATTGATCATTATCTATAATCTGTCCTCTTTCTGCATTTAAAATTTACCCACCACTACACCTCTCCATGTACTTCACTCATAAGAGATTCCATGTTTCAGCCCAAAAGTGCATTAACAATTCTGAATCTTCATTTATGTTATTTTCTACATGTGAAATGGTCTCACCATAGCACAGTTTCTCCTGTTGAAAAACATAAGGTTAAGTTTAAATGCCACTTTTATAATTTTATTAATAAGTCTTTCCCCATCCTTCCACAGATACCACTCCATTTAGATGGACTGAATGAATCTCTTTCTTCCCTGGACACATAAAATGCTATATTGCTCCTCTATTATGGCAGTTAACCCAGTATATTTAGTTCTATTTTTGAGTGTCTCCCTTACTATTTTGCAAGATTGGTGCATTCTGTAACTACCTCATATCTTTTTTATCCTAAATATTATCTAGCACCATATCAAGTACGTATGTGCTTTTACGAAGCATATGTTACTGTTGAAACAATCATTGATTAAAGAAGTGAATGAATAAACAGTAGATCCACCATAAGTATTACTCTCAGGTGTGAAATTCTATGACAACTACTTCAATAAAATCTTCTGATATTTACTATAAAATCAAGTGAAGAATTACAATAACTTTTAAAGCCTTTTATTGTATGATTAAAGGAAAACTAATTTCAAAATGACAGATTTTCTCATTTACAAGCTAGAAGAGTGAATGAATTCTTTGTATGAAAGAGAACATGTTATCTCTATTTGATTGTGATGTCTGTTGGCTCACTGTCATATTTCCTTTCCTAATCAAAGGAGGAAAGACAAATGAAGAGGCTTACTCAGGGCATAAGCACTAGTGTTGTAGGCTTATTTACCTTTTCTGTACACACACACACACAAAAGTTTCTAGCAGACCCAGAGGAAAATGTCCTCAAAGCATCATTTCATTTAGTATTTCACTTAGCTTTTGCCTTCATTAAAAACAAATATATAGAAGCAATAAGACCTACAATCCTGCAGCCTGTGGAACAAAAACCACATTCACAGAAAAATAGACAAGATGAAAAGGCAGAGTGCTATGTACCAAATGAAGGAAGAAGATAAAACCCCAGAAAAACAATTAAATGAAGCGGAGGTAGACAACCTTCCAGAAAAAGCATTCAGAATAATGATAGTGAAGATGATCCAGGACCTTGGAAAAAGAATGGAGGCAAACATTGAGAAGATGCAAGAAATGTTTAACAAAGATCTAGAAGAATTAAATAACAAACAAACAGAGATGAACAATATAATAATTGAAATGAAAAATACACTAGAAGGAATCAATAGCAGAATAACTGAGGCAGAAGAATGGATAAGTGACCTGGAAGACAGAATGGTGGAATTCACTGCTGCAGAACAGAATAAAGAAAAAAGAATGAAAAGAAATGAAGACAGCCTAAGAGACCTCTGGGACAACAATAAACACAACAACATTCGCATTATAGGGGTCCCAGAAGGAAAAGAGAGAGAGAAAGGACCTGAGAAAATATTTGAAGGGATTATAGTCGAAAACTTCCCTAACATGGGAAAGGAAATAGCTACCCAGGTCCAGGAAGCACAGAGAGTCCCAGGCAGGATAAACCCAAGGAGAAACACGCCAAGACACATATTAATCAAACTAACAAAAATTAAATACAAAGAAAAATTATTGAAGGCAACAAGGGAAAAACAACAAATAACATAGAAGGGAATTCCCATAAGGTTAACAGCTGATTTCTCAGCAGAAACTCTACAAGACAGAAGGGAGTGGCATGATATATTTAAAGTGATGAAAGGGAAGAACATACAACCAAGATTACTCTACCTGACAAGGATCTCACTCAGATTCGATGGAGAAATCAAAAGCTTTACAGACAAGCAATGGTAGGAGAATTCAGCACCACAAAATCAACTCTACAACAAATGATAAAGGAACTTCTCTAAGTGGGAAACACAAGAGAAGAAAAGGACCTACAAAAACAAACCCATAACAATTAAGAAAATGGTAACAGGAACATACATATTGATAATTATATTAAACGTGAATGGATTAATGCTCTAACCAAAAGACACAGGCTCACTGAATGGATACAAAAACAAGACCCATATATATGCAGTCTACAAGACACCCACTTCAGACCTAGGGACACAAACAGACTGAAAGTGAGGGGATGGAAAAAGATATTTCATGCAAATGGAAATCAAAAGAAAGCTGGAGTAGCAATACTCATATCAGATAAAATAGACTTTAAAATAAAGAATGTTACAAGAGACAAGAAAGGACACTACATAATGATCAAGGAATCAATCCAAGAAGAAGATATAACAATTATAAATATATATGCACTGAACATAGGAGCACCTCAATGCATAAGGCAACTGCTAACAGCTATAAAAGGGGAAATCGACAGTAACATAATAATAGTGGGGGAATTTAACACGTCACTTACACCAATGGACAGATCATCCAAACAGAAAATTAATAAGGAAACACAACCTTTAAATGACACAATAGGCCAGATAGATTTATAGGACATTCCATCCAAAAACAGCAGATTACACTTTCTTCTCAAGTGCACACGGAACATTCTCCAGGATAGATTACATCTTGGGTCACATATCAAGCCTCAGTAAATTTAAGAAAATTGAAATCATATCAAGCATCTTTTCTGACCACAACGCCATGAGATTAGAAATCAATTACAGGGAAATAACGTAAAAAACACAAACACATGGAGGCTAAACAATATGTTACTAAATAACCAAGAGATCACTGAAGAAATCAAAGAGGAAATCAAAAAATACCTAGAGACAAATGACAATGAAAACACGACAATCCAAAACCTATGGGATGCAGCAAAAGCAGTTTTAAGTGGGAAGATTATAGCAATACAAGCCTACCTCAAGAAACAAGAAAAATCTCAAACAATCTACCTTACACCTAAAGGAACCAGAGACGAAGAACAGACAAAACCCGAAGTTAGTAGAAGGAAAGAAATCATAAAGATCAGAGCAGAAATAAATGAAATAGAAACAAAGAAAACAATAGCAAAGATCAATAAAACTAAAAGCTGGTTCCTTGAGAAAATAAATAAAATTGACAAGCCATTAGCCAGACTCATCAAGAAAAAGAGGGAGAGGACTCAAATCAATAAAATCAGAAATGAAAAAGGAGAAGTTACAACAGACACCACAGAAATAAAAAGCATCCTAAAAGACTACTACAAGCAACTCTGTGCCAATAAAATGGACAACCTGGAAGAAATGGACAATTCTTAGAAAGGTATAACCTTCCAAGACAAACCAGGAAGAAATAGAAAATATGAACAGACCAATCACAAGTAAAGAAATTGAAACTATGGTTAAAAATTTTCCAAGAAACAAAAGCCCAGGACCAGATGGCTTCACAGGTGAATTCTATCACACATTTGGAGAAGAGCTAACACTCATCCTTCTCAAACTCTTCCAAAAAATTGCAGAGGAAAGAACACTCCCACACTCATTCTATGAGGCCACCAACACCCTGATACCAAAACCAGACAAAGATACTACAAAAAAAGAAAATTACAGACCAATATCACTGATGAATATAGATGCAAAAATCCTCAACAAAATACTAGCAAACAGAATCCAACAACACATTAAAAGGATCATACACCATGATCAAGTGGGATATATCCCAGGGATGCAAGGATTCTTCAATATACACAAATCAATAACTGCAATACACCATATTAACAAATTGAAGAATAAAAACCATATGATCATCTCAATAGATGCAGAAAAAGCTTTTGACAAAATTCAACACCCATTTATGATAAAAACTCTCCAGAAAGTGGGCATAGAGGGAACCTACCTCAACATAATAAAGGCCATATACGACAAACCAACAGCAACCATCATTCTCAATGGTGAAAACCTGAAAGCATTTCCTCTAAGATCAGGAACAAGACAAGGATGTCCACTCTCACCACTATTATTCAACGTAGTTTTGGAAGTCCTAGCGATGGCAATCAGAGAAGAAAAAGAAATAAAAGGAATACAAATTGGAAAAGAAGAAGTAAAACTGTCACTGTTTGCAGATGGCATGATACTATACATAGAGAATCCTAAAGATGTCACCAGAAAACTACTAGAGCTAATGAATGAATTTGGTAAAGTTGCAGGATACAAAATTAATGCACAGAAATCTCTTGCATTCCTATACACTAATGATGAAAAATCTGAAAGAGAAATTAAGGAAACACTCCCATTTACCGTTGAAACAAAAAGAATAAAATACCTAGGAATAAACCTACCTAGGGAGACAAAAGACCTGTATGTAGAAAACTATAAGACACTGATGAAAGAAATTAAAGATGATACCAACAGATGGAGAGATATACCATGTTCTTGGATTGGAAGAATCAATATTGTGAAAATGACTCTACTACCCAAAGCAATTTACAGATTCAATGCAATCCCTATCAAATTACCAATGGTTTTTGTTACAGAACTAGAACAAAAAATCTTAAAATTTGTATGGAAGCACAAAAGACCCCGAATAGCCAAAGCAGTCTTGAGGGAAAAAAACGGAGCTGGAAGAATCAGACTCCCTGTCTTCAGACTATACTACAAAGCTACAGTAATCAAGACAATATGGTACTGGCACAAAAACAGAAATACAAATCAATGGAACAGTATAGAAAGCCCAGAGATAAACCCACACACCTATGGTCAACTAATCAATGACAAAGGAGGCAAGGATCTACAATGGAGAAAAGACAGTCTCTTCAATAAGTGGTTCTGGGAAAACTGGACAGCTACATGTTAAAGAATGAAATTAGAACACTCACTAACACCATAGCCAAAAATAAACTCAAACATAAATGTAAGACTGGACACTATAAAACTCTTAGAGGAAAACAAAGGAAGAACACTCCTTGACATTAATCACAGCAAGTTCCTTTTTGACCCACCTCCTACAGAAATGGAAATAAAAACAAAAATAAACAAATGGGACCTAATGAAACAAAAGCTTTTGCACAGCAAAGGAAACCATAAATAAGACAAAAAGACAACCCTCAGAATGGGAGAAAATATTTGCAAATGAAGCAATTGACAAAGGATTAACCTCCAAAATTTACAAGCAGTTCATGCAGCTCAATATCAAAAAAACAAAAAACCCAATCCAAAAATGGGCAGAAGACCTAAATAGACATTTCTCCAAAGAAGATATACAGATTGCCAACAAACACATGAAAGGATGCTCAACATCACTAATCATTAGAGAATTGCAAATCAAAACTACAATGAGGTATCACTTCACACCGGTTAGAATGGCCATCATCAGAAATCTACAAACAATAAATGCTGGAGAAAGTGTGGAGAAAGGAGAACCCTCTTGCCCTGTTGATGGGAATGTAAATTGATACAGCCACTATGGAGAACAGTATGAAGGTTCCTTAAAAAACTAAAAATAGAATTACCATACGACCCAGCAATCCCACTACTGGGCATAGACCCTGAGAAAACCATAGCTCAAAAAGAGTCATGTACCACAATGTTCATTGCAGCTCTGTTTACAATAGCCAGGACATGGAACCAACCTAAATGTCCATCAACAGATGAATGGACAAAGAGGATGTGGCACATATATACATGGAATATTACTCAGCCATAAAAAGAAACGAAACTGTGTTATTTGTAGTGAGGTGGATGGACCTAGAGTCTGTCATACAGAGTGAAGTAAGTCAGAAAGAGAAAAACAAATACCGGCTAACACATATACATCGAATGTAAAAAAAAAAAAAAAGAAATGGTTCTGAAGAACCTAGTGGCAGGACAGGAATAAAGACGCAGATGTACAGAATGGACTTGAGGACATGGGGAGTGGGAAGGGTAAGCTGGGATGAAGTAAGAGAGTGGCATGGACATATATATACTACCAAATGTAAAACAGATAGCTAGTGGGAAGCAGCTGCATAGCACAGGGAGATCAGCTTGGTGCTTTGTGACCACCTAGAGGGGTGGGATAGGGAGGGTGGGAGGGAGACACAAGAGGGAGGAGATATGGGGATATATGTATATGTATAGCTGATTCACTTTGATATAAAGTAGAAACTAACACATCATTGTAAAGCAATTATACTCCAATAAAGATGTTAAAAGAAAAAAAAAACATATATACAAATGCTTAAGAAAGTCACAAGAACATACTCATACACTATTTACTTAGAAACCTGTATTTTTAAATTACTTCCTTGCATCAATTTAATGCCTTTTTTTGGTGATTGTAATTGTTTTTAGTTTTGCCTGCAATTATGCACCCAAAAAGTCATAGGCGTGTACTGTCACATTTCAGCTCCATGCGCCCTCACATTGTTTGGCACTCGTTGAGTTATTTATCAAAAAAATGACTAGAAGTGTTAGTTTGACTTTTAGCCATTGATATAACTTTTTTTTTTTAAAGAAATCATGTCATTTACATAATGTCTTAATTTTTTAGTTGCATAATGTTAACTCATTTTGCTTTAAAGGTAAGTGATAAGTAACTTGGATCAAAATAACTTGCTTACTTATGAATGTCTATGGATTTCTATGTTTCTTCTACTGCCAAGAAAGAGAATTTTTCCCACTATCTTTATATTAATTTAGGTCTGAATAGTTTCCCATGCAAATACATTAACAGCTAAAGATATTAGCAATGTCAAAGGTATTGTAATTTTGTAATTCAGTTGATCTTCCAGGGCAGGATTATGCCTAATAGGATTTCTAACTATAAGTAATTCAAGTAATCCAAACACCCAATTTATTGATTAAAATCCTCCTAAATTATATTTCAGAAAATATAAATGCAAGCTCCCAAACCTTTGGTTGTGTCAGATATCTGGCTGTGAACAAAATAACAAATTGAAGTAAACTTTGCAAAAGCAGACACACAACATCATCCTTCTCCTATATCTCAGAAACAGCCTGGTATGAGAATATAGTTGGACTTGCAACTCCTCAGAATAATATCAAAGAGATCAGTTGGAAGCTCTTCATTACAGCATCTGTTCTGTGTTTATAGCTACATATGCAGACTGCCGAACACCCACAGTGCACCATAAATGTAGAGATTACACATCCAGAATGGTAATAAACTCATTGGGTGATATGTTCCCCAGAGTTTTCAGCCCCTTGCTTCAGTTGGCAAAACTCTGCTGGATTTTTGTTGCTGTAGAAAATATTAGATTGTTTGTGGTTTTTGTAACTTTGGAGACAGATCAGGAAATCATAAAACAGCAATTAAACGGTAAAGACAGAGGCGCTTGGATTATTTTTATATTTCAAAAGTACAATCTCATAGAGAGTTACAAGAGAAGCAATGGCAGAGTAAGGGAGAAAAATGAGTAAATAAATGGTTGTTTTCCATAGACCTTTAGCCTCAAATACCCTCTGTGGATCAGCTCAGCTGTATGGTACACTTTGGAGACGCTACCAATTGTACAAAGAAAGCTGCATGTTAGAATTACTAATTAGAAGTATTATTCCTTACTGTAATAATCTGATAGTGCTTGATAAACTACAGCTAATAGTTGAGCAATGCATTAACTGGTGAAAGCAGCGCTTCCTAGACAACCAATCCAGTTTAGACCAAGATGCTTTTTCTCTCAAAAGCGTGATTCTAAATGAAATTAATTTTAAATTCATAATAATGAAGGGAATATTCTCAACTTCTGAGGAAAGTTCCAGGTGTGAGAAGGTAGTCAGAATAAACACAGTGCCTGGCTACTATAGAAGTGGTAAGCTAACTTCATTTTATCCCAGCAGCCAAGCAATGTGTACTAATGATTAGTCACCTCTCTCTTGGACAGGTGCCCATATCTGTCTGTACATAGAATCCCGGAGAGAGCTTTCAAAAACGCATAATCCTGAGTACCAAAAGATATCTTGATCACATAGATTCTCTCTTTCCATTAAATGGTTATAATAACAGCTTTCAGAAATGACTCATGACCAAAAATCATATGAAAGTTTCTGAAGAACCATAATAAAGGCAGTTAGAAAACATGGCTCTGTGTAATGATGGATGTTGGAATGGAACCCTCATAAAGCCATATGGGAAGTGATAAAGGAAATCTTAATCTCTACAAACATTCCAGTTTAAAGAGTGTTTTCTCCCTTCTTTTCATTTTGTTTCCTCTCATTCCTTCCCTCTTAATGGTAATTGTCATGATGCCATTGTACATCTGGACTCTGTGGCTATGGTCTAATTGTTTTCCTCATTTCATGGCACTGTTGTTTTGCTTTCATGCTCACTAGAACTGAGAGGATGTTGGCAGGAATGAAAAATCACGGCAAGGGAAAAAAACCAGCTAAGCAACTTTTAGAATCAGCATCTCATGAAGAACTTGAAATTGATACTGCAAGAAGTAGGTGTAAATTATTGGCTTCATCCTTAACACTGAAAAAATTTAAGGATGTCTTTATTTGAAATAATAACCAAACTTGATGGACTTCAAAAATATATTTTCCCGTAGACTCCCTCATCTGATCCTCAAGCCTTATATGATTTTTGTAAAAGATGCCCATGGTGCTGCTTGACCAGTAAAGATAAAAAACCCAGAAGTTTAAAGCATGTAGATTTTTTGACATATGTGAAAATGAGAAATTTCATGCCAGTTTAGACTTAGGCAAAGAATGGCTAACTA
This sequence comes from Eubalaena glacialis, assembly GCF_028564815.1. NCBI lineage: Eukaryota > Metazoa > Chordata > Mammalia > Artiodactyla > Balaenidae > Eubalaena > Eubalaena glacialis. The sequence goes on from NC_083727.1 coordinate 19,253,987, forward strand.
AGTGGAATTTACTTAAGAGTCACACAAATTCACAGTGGCTTGGTGTCCTCACCTACAAAATTGGGGAAAACAACACCCATTCCCTTCCCCTTACCTTGCTGACATGTTCAGGTGCACAGAATAGTTCTAAAACAATGTATATGTTATAATTATTACTATTAAAATTCTTCACTTTCAAAGGGTTGTTTCAAAAAGTGAAATTAATACTGCTAATGGGGAAAATCGTTTAATTTTTGGATAATTCAACTACCACTAGAACTTCAAGCATCCATGTTATTTTAAAAGTTGTAAATGTGACATGAAATCTGTTTTCATGGGTCTCAGAAAGAGATGACACATGCAAATTTTAGCATATGCTTCTTTGCAAAATAGAGTCAGGAAAAAGATAGGAATGTGTGTATTACATAAAGTACTCAGAAGAATTACCAAAATAGAAATAATCTGGACTTTGATGTTCATGCCGACTCTCAAGTTTGGGGCTCTTCACCTTTATCTGGTTCCTTATTTCATTTGGTACTTTATGGCTAGGAAACCATTCTGGTTATAACCTTGTAGTAGAGATAGGTTAATTAATGTGTAGCATTATGGAAGTTTACAGTACACATTAAAGTTCAATAAATAAGAGGGGCACGGTAAGACAGTTGCTTAAGGGAACTTATTTCAGGACATACTTGGTGCTCAGCTGCACTCAAATTTTGAAATAGTCAAACTTCCCCAGGTGCCTAATTTCCTTCCTCTCCATCCCAGATGAGTAATGGTGTGGCTCCAAAGTAATAAAAATAAACCAGAAACTATCTCAACCATGATCTAAACTAGAAATTAGAACTAGAGATTGCATCTCTGACCAGACCCCAGAGATGTACTGATGCTCCACAGGAGGACCCATGCAAAAGGAAAACATTAGGGACACAACAGAATCTGCAGATTGCAGGTAACAATAAATATATGCTCAGCTGGTTGTTGCTTCACGTTCCTTGCTCTTTCCAAGAAATGAAAACAACGAAGACCTTTAGTACTACATTCTTACTGCAACAGAATGTGAGATTTGAAAAAAAGAAAAGATTAAGAAAGGACAGGAAAAACAGTGGGGAAATGGAAGAACATGATTTAGTCAAATAGAAGAGAGAGAGGAGTCGGGGGAGGCAAACCCGGGTCAGATAACTCACTTGGCATTCCCTGCCCCTGGTTTCTTTCTTCGGAAAATGTTGAGGAAAGTGTTGGAGCGGCAGGGCAGCTTGCCATCGCCCACGTGCATGCGGACTACATCCGAGGTGGTGAAGGCACTGCGTACATTCCTCTCGGGCTTGGCAATGATGATGTACATCTTGGGAGTGAACATGCACCCCAGGGCCACCGTTACACTGAGGCTCACTGCAAAGCAGGTAGTAATGATTTTGTAGTTGCTCCCAAAGTAAATGGGCACAAAAGCCAGCCAAATGATGCAGGTGGTGTACATGGTGAAGGCGATATATTTGGCCTCATTGAAGTTGGCGGGCACATTGCGGGTCTTGAAGGCATAGTAGGTACAGCTCATGATGAGGAGTCCATTGTAGCCCAAAGGGGCCACCACACCCAAGTTGCTGGTATTGCAGATAAGGTAGACTTCTTTGATGCTTGGGTAGGACACAATGGGCATGGGGGGCTCCATGATGATCAGGGTTACCACCAAAGTTAGCTGCACACTAATTAGAATTGAGGCAATGATCACCTGGGCCCAGGCACTCATAAACCTGGGCTTGCGGGTGCAGATCTTCTTCTTGCTGCCAGCCAGGATGCGTGCAATGCGATTGGTTTTGGTCACTAAAGCAGAGTAGCACATGGCAGAGGAGAGGCCGACCAGGAGGCGCTGGAGGTAGCAGGATGTGGTAGTAGGTTTGGCAATGAGAGTGAAAGGGCACACGTAACCGAGGAAGATTCCAGCTAGAATAATGTAGCAGAGCTCCCGACTGGAGGATTTGACCACTGGTGTATCCCGGTACAGCACGAAGATAAGGGTAACAAACAAGGTAACAAGGATGCCCAGGCAGGAAAAGGCAATGGCTATGATGGATTCTATGTTGCTCCACTCCAGATAGCGGACAGGAATGGGTTCACAGCCTGTGATGAGAAAAATAGTTTTAAAATGAATCTAAGATTTTGCTGATCAATAATAGTGCTTACTAGTTACCAGAGGCATAGCTATATTCGCATCTTCCATGATTTATGCTATTATAATTTTTTTAAAAATGCCTCTCTATCACACAAATAGACATACACCATTGTCTTCTCTGGACAATCATGTTCCCAAACCTAATCTCATCACAAGCCTAATGTGACATACTCAAGCCTATAAGTATAATCTTTGCTTCCAGTGTTATAAATGGATGCTGCTCCGTGGATGGAACTTGGTTCTACACTTTCAGAAAATGAAAGAAAAGAAGGAAACCAAACTGTGTTTCCATTGAAGGTTAAATGGTCACAGTGTAATAGAATAAGTTAGTAAGAAATTAACAAAATTTTTATTTTTATGCAGCTATTGTCCAGAGGCAAGTCCAGCTCATAGACAAGCATTTTCTTTCTTTTCTATTCTTTCTTTTTTTTTTTTTGGCCAGCCAGCAAACTTTTTAAACATAAATTTCATTTGAATTCTTTAGAAGAGTCTGCATTCTCCTATTTACCACATATTATATTACTCACTCTAAGTTTCACCTCTTTAGTTATGAACGTGGCATCTGAGGGCCTTTGAGTTATCAATCTCTAATAGACATACTAAAGAAGAATGAAATCTCCCCTCACCCATCTCTTGAAAGGAGAGACAGCGCTGTGTTCCTAAATGCCTGGCTTATCTTTTCCTTCCAGAATAAAGTCTCTTTTGTATTTCACAGAGAGAAAAACATTTGTCAAGTCCTGGCAACAACCCCTTCACAGAATTTTGTGATTGGTCTGGGCCATATTTCCCAAATTGTGAGAACAAAAATATGTATTTCCATAAATTTAGGAAGAGACTCATTGTTCTGTAGCCATGAGAGCGAGGAACCACCAGAACCTGTTTTAAACCTGTTCAGTCATTCAACCAGCAGACTCACATTTAATACATGAGTGCAAACCACTCAGAAGCACACGCTCCTGACTGATCATAGTGGCCTCTCTCTTTTGTGTGTCAGGGGTTTGTCGTGTCAGAGTCTCAGCCTCTTCCTGGAAGAACTTCTGCTTCCAAAAAAAGTCACATTTTAATTCTAAATCTTCCTATTTCCTTGATAAAGTTTAGAAAGATGATTAGATAGATACATAGTTAGAATAACAATGACCATTATGGGGAACTTTTGATGTAACACAATCAATAAATTAAAATATTTAAGAACAGCTATAGACACATTTGGAGATAAAATACTTAATAGTCGATATTCAGCTCCTTTAATTGGCATACTGAGGCTGCTAAATAAAATTCAAATTCCAATGGAGTCTTTGTCAAGGCCTTTGTAACCTTCTGAAAGCTACCCTCTTTGCATTTCTCTTTTTCTATGCAACCTGGTTTTGTAAATGAGCTATTCTGTCTTTGGAGTTTTTATTAGAAAAGAATACTGCATTTTAAATTTCTAGAACACAAGTCAGATCTATTGAATTTGAATTAAAACCCTGGTCTAGAGCCAAATTGAGAGCTATAATTAATGATTTTCGTAAACTTCAGGGACACAGGCAAAATATTTTCTGCAGAATTCAGGATTTTTATTAGATACTTATTGTACTGCACTACAGATATGTACCAACTAAATCAATTAATTGTTAGCCTCATGTAGGAAAATATTTAAAAAGCAGCACATTACAAAAGGGAAGATTTAAATAACCCAGTGGTGTAACATTTAAAAAATAAAAATAGAAAATGCATTACATAAAGCAATTTCAGACATTTTTTTTTCAATAAAGGTTCAAAATAAGGATGGAAGATAGATTTTAGGAAACCTTCAAACAATTCTGGGTTAGACTCAATAACTGATATAACAAGGACTATAGCCTCTCTACAAATGGGCTCAGACCTGAATTAGGGCCATCAAACAAAAAAAAATGTTAAAATTAAAAATTACCAAGTTAGAAAATATCTAATATGTGACTAGACATTTCCAGATAGAGTTATATAGTAAATAAACAAGAAATCAATATAATCATGGATCTTTAGGTAAGACATCTAAAAGGGCCTCTATTCTCTGTGATTTGGGAACCTATAGATAAGAAAACCTATAGATATCACAAATAAAAGTGTAATTTAAAGAACCATTACCCCATATTAGTAAAACTCAGGATAACTACCTAAAATCTGTCTAATGACTAACTCCAGGGGAGACATTGGCAACCAAGAACTCCCTGTCTCTTCTCTGAACTCCCAGGGGAAGCAATATCTCTTTCTTATTGATATAGATGCCTTTATGTCTACTAATCATCTCACTATTAATAGAACATCAAATACCTTGGTTTAATAAAACCACTCAACTAGTGAAAATCTTTGATAATCCTATGCTCCAACATATAACTGGAACTTTGAGACTATTATTATAAGAATACATTATTCTTGGTGACACAAAACCCACAATTTTAACATACAGGATTTACTGCCAGACAAGATGTGTTATAATTCTTACACATGATCAAATTATATCTGCTTTAGTCATGAAAATACCTATACTATGTATAATTTAAGACATTATCCAAGTAACAGCTTTTGTTTCAGAATTCTTATGGATGAAAGATTCCACAGAAATAGGAAGATGGATTGAAACAGAGCACGTAAGTATACAGATTATCATACATACCTAGATCATCACAAATCTTTCTTTTTTGTATAAATATGAAAATGCTACACCATGATCTATATGTATTAACAGCATAGCAATGTCAAACAACCATTGTTCATTGTGGTAGGCAGCTTCCAAAATGGTTCCGAATAATCCCCACATCCTGGGATTCATGTCCTTGTATAATACTCTCCCCTTGAGTATGAACTAGGCCTATAACTTGTTTCTTTTTTATAGAATATAGCAAAGTTGATGGGATGCCTCTCCTGTGATTGGGTTACATAAGATAATTTCCATCTTAGTAGCAGACTCAGACTCTCTTGCTGGCTCTGATGAAGCAACCTCCTATGCTGCTAAGGTCCACATGGCAAGGGACCGAGAACAGTCCCCATGCAATAACCAGCTAAAAAAATAAAAAGAAAGCTGAAGCCCTCAATTCAACAATCTTTTGAGGATTATATCCTGCCAATAACTGAGTTTGGAAGTGCACCCTTCCACAATCAAGCCTTCAGACTAGACCCCATCCCTAGCTGACAGTTTGATTTTAGCTTTGTGAAAGATCATGAAGCAGAGAATTCAGCTATACTGTGCATTTCTGACCCACAGAAAATGTGAGATAATAAATGTGTGTCACTGTAAGCTACTAAGTTTGGGGGTAATTTGTTACACAGCAATATATAACAAATTTACCCATTAAAAGCAAATTTACCCAACCTCTTATTTCTATAGCCAATGCTTAGTCTCCTTGCCTAAGGATAATTAATTTCTTGATGTGTTGATGTTATATAAAATAATTGCTGCCAAAAAGGTTGAGACCTGCAGTTAGAAAAAAAGGTACTATGAAAGCTAATACCGTTCTAGTACTATGAAAGATAATAGAAATATTTTAGAGACAATCATGCTAAACAGACTGCTCTAAGAGTCCTTACAGAGTCTCATATAGAACAACAAATAATTTATTAATAATAACAAATCCATGGAGAAGTTCAAGAATTCAATTGTAGGTACACAAACTTAGCCAGAAAAGAGATTCTTAAAAGAAATATCAGAATGATTGTGTTGTAAGATCTATAAGGATAATTCTGGCAAAACCAGATGGCTATCTCGTAGCACCAGATGAAATATCCAATATACACTAGATAAAATTCTGATGGAAAAAATGAAAGAACTCATTTCAGTAGAAACAAATTGGCCACAAAATTAAACACTAGTGGGAAAACATTCCCAGGATAGCAGATGTGGCCAGTTCATGCTTCATTTGTAATTAAATTAATCTGGAAAAACTGTAAAGGTCGGAGGCACTGATTGATACAATTGCAAAAGAAACCTTTGAGTAACTCCAAATGCATTGCATACAGTTGTCTCCTATGGTTTATAAATATATACTAGCTTAAATAGTGTATTTATCTTCTGGATGGGTTGAAGCATTCCCCTATTGAAAAGCCACAAGACTTATAATGGCAAAAATATGATCAGACGTGTAGTCTTAGCAAGCATGTTCCAACTTGCCAATCTAGTGATATGCGAACTTTTCATCAGAACATTTATTCATGAATTTAAATTATATAAGGCTGTCTTCATTCCCAAACCTCTGGACAAGTAAAAGGGAACCTTAATACTGCTGAAGGTAACATCCCTTAGTGATTTTAAACTGAGGTTTGCAGAGAGCCTCCAGAAGCTGAAGGCTCATGAAAGTTAACTGTTAACCCAAGAACCTTGAAGCAAGCTGATGACTACACAGTGGTCTTCTGTGCAAGATTATCTTAAGATTCTTATATATATCATACTCTCCTTTATATGTTCTTGCTTGTTCATACTTTTCTACTTTATTGATTAAAAGCTATACAAACCTGAGTTTGTCTTTAATGTTCTCCTCACTAGTAATAAGGACTTGCCTAAACCTGGGTTTTGTTAGAGACAATCATTACTCTAACTCAGTAATTCAATTATATCAAGCTATTGTTAAGTATGTTATAACAATAAGCTTTGTATATGCAAATATTTCACAAGTTCAATATTTGAAAGAATTCAGAAGACTCACAGAACATGCTTATGTAATGTTTTCATTTAAAGGCAAAAGGTAAAGTACAGTAAGAGAAAGTGCAGTTTAGCAGCCAGGGATCAAGAGGTATCCAGATGCAAGCTCTCTAGGACCCTTATTCCTACAAGGGTATACTTCATCTGTGGATTGAGCTACCAAAATCTGCACAATGAACATTGGTTTTGAGACAGCTCAAGATAGAAGTTCTCAGTGAAGTCTTTTATGACCCTCAAGTCATAGAGCCAAGACAACCTGTCTAATAAAATATGCCAGGGGAAATCCATCAGTAAATGAACTGACTTTGGTTGTCATCAGTGGAGTTTCAAACTTTAAACTGTATATCATAAATCCCAGTGCCCTTAATGTAGCCAGAAACCAAAGACTGATACTCAGCCATCTCAACAGATAATCATAGAGTCTTCCAAGTCTAGTTGTAAATTAAGCCTATCCTATGTAGTATACTATAGACAAATGAAGAAAAACATCCTTATGATAGAAGTATAAATATTCTTGTGCTGTAACAGTAGCAGTTTGTCATAACAACACCCCAAAGCAATATACCTACACCACCACTAGGATTACTTTATCTCGTGTGACGATCCTAGATTATTTTCCCCATGTGGATACCAAAGTTTTCAAGGCCAATCCAGGACCATCCAAAACAGAATCACCTGGGGATTGGGACTGATCATTTACATTTTGAATAAGCTTTTTAAAAGTTGTTTTTTATTCTTCCCTTTCCTTTCTTTTTTATTTTTTAAGACACCCTAAATTTGAGAAGTGCTAGCTTTGATATCTTGAGGGAATTAGACAAAATATCCATATTGTTCATATATGTGATGTAATGTACTTATTTGTCCTGTTTTGAGGTTTAAAGAGAAGAGTTGCCCAACCGCCAAGTGTGTTTGGGTATTCCAAGACTAGAAGGGATGGCGGTTAAGTTCAATCAGTGGTAAAGAGTAAGTGTCCTGAGCCTACCTGACCCCCAGCACCCAAAAGGAGAAGACTTTAACGGGAGTTGTGCATACTATATCTAAAGCGCAGAGAACTTAAGGACCTGGCAGTGTCTATGGTTAGAGTTACCCTAGACAATCCAGAACCATTGGACAAGTCAGTTTCCTTCAAGCAGACTACAAACTACTGAGGAAAATACAAGAGAAGTGGTAATAACTCTGATCTGAGGGCAACGGGTTACTCCTAATTCTTGAAACAAACATTGGCTCACTAGCAAGATCCAAATGCATTGGAGGAGGTTAAAATTTAATATCTGACTTCTTTCCAATTAGGTAAAGACAAATTTAATATGAACCAAGAAATAAAGATAGGCCACAATTATTCTACCTAAAGTGTGTTGGGGCATTTAATAACATTTACAGTAGTACTTCATGATTGCATAGGGGTTCATTGAAATGCTTTCTTTAACATTATTACATTAATATAAATTACCTACAAGGTGAAATTATTATTTAATGTTTAACTCAATGTTAAGGAAGGGTCCTCTGTGAAGGGTTTTCTCTTCCCAGGGAAAAATGATTGCTTTTTTCTCTGTACTTATATGAAATTTTGTACATACTCCTGTTGCAAGGCTTATAATTACCTGTTTACATGTCTGGTTTCATATGAAGCTTCTCTTCCAGGATATAAACCTTGTTTCATTCACCCATATGTCCCAGTTTCTCAAAAAAAAAAAAAATACCTGGCATGAAGTAGGTGGTAGTGTATAACATAAAAATGAATAAATGAGTAGATAATATGAGAGGTGGCAGTAACTGTTGGATGGGGAAAAATAGTTAAAAAGTTAATTTCTATAACTTAGTATTTTCTATTTTTTATTGACGAGATTTAGTGTAGTCTGACTTTCTGAGGAATTATTTTATGCTATTTGACTTTTTAAAAGGAATAAGTAGCATTGGATTACATATAATTGGCCCATAGATTGTTAAACTACTGTCAAGTTATATATCATGGCAGAAGAGATCCCTGTTTATGCATCATATAAAGTAAAATGTGAAATTTAAATGCTGAATTAAAATGTGCATATTCCCAAGAAGAAAATATGAAAAATTTATTAAAACAGCATCAGAAGTCACTTCCTCTAAGAAATATACAATATTTTTCTTCATAGCCAAAAAACAACATATTCTAATGAAAACAAAAACTCACTAACATGTTTTTATTCATTAATATTAGAGTCTTTGAAGCATATATGAAAAGTAGCTATCACATAAAATGATTTTAAGCATATTTTAAACAAACTTCACCTTTAGTAAAAAACACTATTTTCCAAAGAGAATGATTTCTCATTTTAACTAAAATTCAGTCAAAAAAATCCACCCATGAAAATAAAATACCTACTTAAAGGCAATGCATATACTCCTCTGAATATTTTTACTGATTTTTTGGTATTCTCTCTCTGTGAGTTTTCTCTTTTCACAACTACTGCTACCATGGCAACAATCAAAAACACATTGCCATGTACTGCGCCCTTGCTCTGAGCCTGACATGGCACCAAGTAAGTGGCAAATTAGATCTCATTTTCCATTCATGTGTAAGACTGGAAGGGATGCAGAAACAGTAGGTGTCATTAAAACTAAGTATAGCTGAATAATATTCCATTGTATATATGTACCACATCTTCTTTATCCATTCCCGTATGCTAACACATATATATGGAATCTAAAAAAAAAAAAAAAGGTTATGAAGAACCTAGGGGCAGGACAGGAATAAAGACGCAGATGTAGAGAATGGACTTGAGGACACGGGGAGGGGGAAGGGTAAGCTGAGACGAAGAAAGTGTCACGGATATATATACACTACCAAACGTAAAATAGCTGGTGAGAAGCAGCTGCATAGCACAGGGAGATCAGCTTGGTGTTTTGTGACCACCTAGAGGGGTGGGATAGGGAGGGTGGGAGGGAGATGCAAGAGGGAGGGGACATGGGGATATATGTATACGTATAGCTGATTCACTTTGTTATACAGCAGCAACAAACACAACAGTGTAAAGCAATTATACTCCAATAAAGACGTTAAAAAAAAAAAGTATAAATGAGTACGAGAGATGCATATTCTGAAAGACCTTAAGTACAAGAGTTACAACATAATTTGGATACATGATCCGAAAGTAGCCACTTGCCTGTTGTTATCAGATAAAGGCAGTCTGAGCTGTTGCTTTGCTCAACTCATTTGAATGTTAAAGTGATTTTTACACATATGATGGATGATAGTAGATTAAATTCTCTAGAAAAATAACTGCATTAAAATTCACCTATTTATAATCAAGAAGGATATTTTTTAATATTTTACTAAGTCAAAGAGGCTTAATCAATGGTGGTGATCATTTGGCAGTGGGCAGACAATATATCCACAGTGGAAGATCTCTAGGGAATAAAACATATGACTTTGAGTTCCATTACTATAATATATTAGATCTTTAAAATTTTTTTTGTATTTTAGTGTTTTAAAGTTGGATAGAAGTTCTTTATCATGTATGAGATAAGCCCCCATTTAAAGGGAAGATGAAGCAGTAGGAAAAGTTGGGGGAAGCCCCTAAAGTGTAGACAAGAGGAAAACTCTTGTACCTCAAAGCCAGGACTTCTGACGTTTAAGATTAACTTTAGAAAGGTGATGGTTTTGTCTTTGAGCCTCTTCCTGGTCAGTTGTGGTCTCAGTCAAATAGCTGAGGGCTGACTCTGAAGTCAAGCCCAGTTCTCAAGCACAATGGTGATCTAAGGGGACGGCTTTCTCAAGATGAAAAGGACCGGCAGGAAGCACACACTACAAAGGAGGGTAAAGTTGCGAAGAGAGACACAGTACGAGTGGGAAAGGAGGCCTGTGTCCAGAATGAGGTTGGAAAAGCTTTTCCACGTCAGTCCATTGCATGCAACCATGAGATAAATGCATAGTGAAGGGGCATTCGACCCAGGGACAAAAACCCCTAGATTCTAGTGGTGGCTTCTCCTGTTGATGATCTGTATTGATGTAGATGAACTTGGGTGAGTCCCTTCTTCTTTCTAATTCTCTCAATAGAACAAATATTTATCAGGCAGCAATTATGTTCAAGGCACCAGGCTATGAGCCAGAGAGTAATGTTTCTCAAGGGATGGAACAGGGACTAAGTGCTTCAGAATCTGCTGGGTCTTGTCTCAGAAATAGTGAATGGGAATCTCTGTAGATGGGTAATTCCCAGGTAATTTTTAGGCACATTGAAGTTGAAAACCAGTTTTCAGCTAGAGAATAAAGAAACAGGTGAGGTATAGTTCGTACCTTCAAAAATATGCTGATCTAATTTCTTTTCATTTAAAAATGGCCTTTGTACCAGGTGATTTCTAAAAGCTTTCTGATACTCAGTCTGTTTTCTAACAGGGTTAACATTTTACAAGGTCTCTCACTCACAAAGTATAATTTTAATTATGTGACCTGATTCTACTCAGCCAGCCATTTTTGATGCCCGTTGAATAAGCCACACAATTTCTTAGTTTCATATTCTTATTTGGGAACAAGTCAAAAAGTAAACAACAATCATGAATGTTACCCTAATGATTTTCAGCAGCACACAGGGAGGCATAGGATCAGCAGTCAATGAGCTACGACCTGCTTCTAACTAGCTGCATGACCTTGGGCACAAGTACACCTCTCTAGGCCTCAACTTTGTCGTTCTAAAATGAGGGATTGCATTACTCAGATGACAAGGTCTCTATGAACTCAAAGACAAAGTTTCTATGGCTTTATCACTTTTCAAATTTGTGAAAAGTAACTGTGAAACACCTCTCATCTGTGAACTCATACCAGGGTCTTTGGAAATCAAAACTCATATACCTGAACATTGCTCTTGGGAAGCTTATAAACTCATGTAATCCATCCACAGGAGTCCCATTGATTTTATGAGTAAATCATCTCTTGCATTCATTTATTCCTCTCCATTGCTGTAGCAGCTGCCCTAGTTCACACCCTTTGAAATTACTCACTTGGACCAACATAATAGCTTCCTAACTTCTCTCTATTTTTAGTCTAGGCTCACTACTCTCCTCCATACTACTGCCAGGGTCATCTTTCTGAGACACAGATATCATGATGTTATTCACCACTTTAAATTCTTCAGTGGTTCTTCTGTGCTTAAAGCCAAAATCCAAACATTTATAAAAAGGCCCTACAGAAGCTCCTTACCATTTGCTGCCAGTGTACTCATCCAGTCTCGTTTCTGACCATGTTATCTACTAGGCCTTGCATTTACCAAACAACCCCATATACTTGTTCCATGGTTTTCTCCAAATGTATTACATGCTTTCATGTTTCCCATGTTCTACTTTCTGTCTGGAATTTCTTTCATCTCCTTGTCTGCCTAACAAACTTTACAGTAGTTTATAAATATCTCTATTGTAGTAATAACCATTTTATTTTATACTTTTACATGTTTCTTCCCTGATATATTTTAAGTAAATAAAGCTGGGGCTGTGTTTCACTTATTTTTGAACCTTTACGTCCTGCAATAGTGCCTCATATACAGATGTTCAAGAAATATTTGCAAATATAAATTCAGGTGACTAGAAATATCTTCAGATAAAATTTTTAAAAAGAAAAACAGGAACAACTGGTATACAAGAATAACCTTTGAATATACTTTTACATTTAAATGAACTTTTAATATAGATTATGGAAAACGTATAAGAGGTTTATGTGTACACTTTGACATGAGCAGTAACAATGTAAATAAACATTGAAAAAGACATGAGCTAATCACTATCATTTTAAACAATAGGCACATTGGAAAGGTCAACAGTCAGGGGCAGGGCTTACAAGTGAGGCGGCTCCTACCTGTTAGATCTGCATTGGGCCACCATCCCAAGTCACAGGCTTTGCAGGTGAAATCATCTTGCACATATTCATTCTCTTTGCAGGCAGTGCAAATCCAGCAGCAACTGACTTCTCCTTTCCGTATGACCTATAACATAGCAATATTTCATATGCCTTACAGATCGTTTCTCCAGAAAGACTTCTTTTTTTTTTTTCAGATGAGGACTTGCTTTCAAACTATGATTTTTTTAGAAAAGTAACTTTTCAAAAGATCGTATATGTTGAGGAACTTTAAATACATGGATTGAGATATGCCTTATTGTACCAGAGTTCAGATGTGAATTTCAGTTCATTCCATGTTGGATTTGGAAGCTTTTCAATAATAATTTCTTTTATAAAAGGAATTAAACAGCTGAATCGTATCATTATGTATATTAATATGTATTAATAATTCTTAGAAAAGTAAAAATACATTTTTCTTTTTATATTGTTACAAGTTCCCTGATTTTTACTTTCATAATGTCTAATATGCTGTTAATCCCATCCATTAAAAAATTATTTCTAATATACTTTGGTTTTCATTGTATAAATTCTATTTTATGTTCTTATATTTCCATGTGTCTTCTCGTGATATGCATGTTTTCTTTTAAATCCTTTCGTATGTATTTACAGTAGGTATTTTAATTTGACTTCTAATTCCATCATCAATATAATATCTGGGACTGTTTCTGTTGCTTGCTTTTCCTTCAGGTAATGTGTCACATTTTCTCGTTTTGTCACATGTCTAAAAATTTTTAACCAGATGCTGGACATAAGGTGTAGAGTGCTGGATTTTTTTCTTGAAGTAGTATTGGCCTTTGTTCCGGCAGGCAGCAAAGTCACCTGTGGCTCAGTTTGAGTCTTGTTTTTCATTTTTTAGGGCAAGTCTAGAATAGTCTCTACTCTAGAAATAGTTTAGCCTCATTATAAACTATGACCCTGCTGGGATCTCTACTTAACTCTTTGTGTACTCAGCAAAGCATCTCCACTAGGGCTTGTAGAAACTGGGACAATTCTTGGCCTTGTGTGACCTCTGGGAATCCAGCTCCCCACTAATTGTTCTTTACCTGGACATTCTGAATTCTACCCTTCTCATACAGATTCAGTCAAATACTCATGAAAACTCATATGCCAACTTCTGGGACTCTTTTTCTGCATAGATCCATCCTCTTCCTTCCTCTGCACTACAAATTTTGGCTGCCTTGGCCTTCTTAAACTCTGATTTCTGTTTTCTTAAATTATCAAGATAGCCAAGCTCTGTTTGTTCTTTCTCACTAAACAACAACTAGGAAATTGCCTCCAGGCAGAAAGCCAGAGTGATTTTAGGGTTCACCTTGTTTGTTTCCTTTCAATTCCTTGAATTCAAGGTCATGCACTGTTTTCCAATGTCTGAACATAGTTATTTCATATATTGTGTCAAGTTTTCTGGTTGTTTACAGCAGAAGACAAAGTCTGTACTCTGTTACTCCCTCATGGCTAGAAACAGAGGTGCCTCCCCAACACATTAGACATAATCAAATGTTCTCATATGTAAAGTCAGAAATTAAACTGTAAATATTGCCATACCTTAAAATCATACAAACTCTATCCTTTGTGAAAATAAAATTATCTTCTTGCAAATCAGGTCGAAATTTATACCACTATTTTAGAATTACATGAAAAATATCAAATGACATTATATTTTCAGAAACTGTAAAAGGTTTCCTTTTTCTTCTTTTACTTTCAAATAACTTTAGAAAGTAGACTCAGATTAAGTCTTTTTGAAAATTTCACACTTATTCTCAGAATAAGCATGAGAAATCTATATTCCAAATTATAAATTTTTCTAAGTGCCATGAGAAAAATTGAATAAATGAGTACTGCTTTTTACCTTAATGAGTACAAGAAGTACAAAATAGTGTATATCTCTTCAGTCAGCTTTATCTTTTGCCTAACTATAAAATGAATACTATGAATGAGACAATTTCAAAAGATAATAATGCTACACAATTTATTTATGCAGAATGACTGGTGAAAGGTAGATCCTGTGAGTAACTGGCACATGGAAAGTATTTAAGATTAGGCTTTGAATGACTGAATAAATGAATGAATAAGTGATTGGCTTATACCTCTAATAAATAATGAAAAAGGAACTGCTCAAATGGAGTTATTTTTTTATTACTTCTTATTCAGCCACCAAGTATGTGCACTTTTGCCATACAATGTCTAAAATATGGGATTTGTCTTTTCTATCTCTCAGCCACCCCTCTAGGCTCAGAAAGATGAATTCTGGTCCCTGTCTCCTAATCATATAATGTGCCTCTAATTACTTCTCACTCCAGAGTTACATGCACACAGCTGCCAAGATCATCTCGATGGCCTGTGGGCTCCTCAAGAGAAGGGAATCATGCCATACTTTCACTGTTTTCAGATCATAGTCATCAATAAATGTACCAAGAACACACAGTAGCTGGCCAATGAATGAGTGTTGAGTTGAATCTTTTTTAAAAATGTAATTCGGCCACTCAAGGAATGTCAGTGTCTCCCTTTTCTAATACCTTTGAAATATAAGCTCTTTGGTCAGTCATTCACTTAGTCCCTGGTCCTTGTTTCTGCACCTAAGTTTGACTGTTAATAATCTCTTACATAAGTCCGCCAAACAAGGAAGAGCAGCCTCTGTGCCATCCCCTGCTTACATCCTCATTAATGTTTGTTTTGGAGGGAGGTTTCAAGTAGGGCAGATACATCATCTAACTTGTTTTCCATCTGACTTGCTTTCTACAAGGATTATTATGGCTGCTGTTTAGAGAATAGATTTTAAGAAGGACAAAAGAGAGAGAGTGTGTGTGTTGTTTAATCCATGGCTTTAACATGCAACAATAAATAAATAAATATATTTTAATAAAAGAAAGGATATTCCTTTCCATTTAGAATATCATCTTTCCTCCATCAGCCCATCTATGTCACTACTTTCGAGTCCTGACACATGCTCCAGGAAGTATTTCTGGTGCAGTGAGCCCTTTGAAACATTACCTTATTTGGAATTCTCTATAATTAAAATATACTTGGTATTTTATTACCACAAGTTAGTTAGCTTTTGTCCTCTAATTGTTTCACACGTATATGGTAGATATGTTTCATTCAGATACTTTTTAAAAAATTCTTAAATTATTGTCTCTATGTTTTAATCTCCCCCATATCACAGGTATTGATATTTCAAATTATTTTTATATTTTTATACTAACTGATATTTCTTTTGCATGTAGTATACACTCAATAACTGAATAATGTATTGTCTCATTTTTGTTACTGTAAAACACTTTTTATGACAGCTCTGAGTCATGATAAGAGATTTGATATTTCTCTGAAATTGCCCTTGAAAGACCAAGACTTCCCAAGACACAGGAACTGTTTTGATTCCTTTTACATCCTGTGTATGTGGTGCTCTGTTTATCGTTAGTAAGACTAGATGACATGCTGCTTCACACAAGGTTATGATTCAATTCCATATACACTGTAGGAGTCTTAAAGTATTTATGCCATAGGAAATCAAGCGTTAACTTTACGACTGCATTTCTGAAGTAACTTGAAATGGATTTTTTAAATTTAGGCTTTATTTAGAAAAAGGACAAAAGAAAGAAAACAGCATCGGAAGAATATAATGAAGGAAAAGTAATGATAAATCAAAGGAAACAGAGAAATTTGCTTCAGAAGGGAAATGCCTGGAAGACTAAACAGAATAAAGACACTGGTCTTACCTAAATAGGACTGTAGCAAAATCAGCTGAGGGAGAGAAGGGCTAGTCCTACCCTCCTGTGTCCCCATGACACACAGTATGAGAGCTTGGGCAACAATGGACTCTAATTGCTGATAAAATTTTTTCCAATTGCACTGTGAGTTCCTCAAAGGAAGGAACCATGTTTAAGTTTCTTTTGCATTCACAGTGCTAGCATAGTTATTGGTACACATTAATTTTTCAATAATTACTCAATAATGTATGTGAAAGAAAAGAGGGAAATAATATGGAATATTACATAAACAAAAGAAATGAAAATGAAGAATTCAAAGAGAATAAAAGATAGAAGGAAATTGAAGAGAGCCGTGAAAGAATTATAGAAAAATATCAGTTTAGGAAAATCCCTACGTAGCAATTTATTACAGGGGAAATGTAACAAAAATCATATAGGAATAGAAAATGATCACAAAAATGGACATACATTGAATGAGACCATGTGCAAGGCCCTCTGTACAGAATTACACTAAACCTCACAACGACTCCATGGAGTGAAGTTAATTACATTTTGCAGATGAAGAAACAGCTGCAGAGGGGATCAGTAACTTGTGCAAACCTCAGGCACATTATCACCAGTTATTTTCAAGAACTAAGCTCTTTCTTGTGTAAAAACAGCTGTCAGAATGATGACATGTTATGCTGAGAACCAAAATTATATCTCAGAAGTTGGCAGATATATATTTACTTAACCAACATTTATTTAGTGGCCCAGTGTGCCAGACATGGTGCTATGCATGGGGACAAATAAATGAAAAGACCTGATGATCACTGAGGTTAAGAAGCTCAAAATCTGACATAATATAATACGTATACTGCTAGAAGGAGGAATGAAATGCTTATGCAGGGCATATGCCTTCAATCATTCATCCATTCATTCATTCACATTATGCATTCACAATCAGTGAATAAAACAGATCATATCCCCATCTTTGAGGAGCGCCATCCTAGAAAAGGGCTTTGAGAAAACTACAGCAAGAAAGAGGAATAGGGTTCAGGGCAGGGACCACGGTGAGGCAAGCCTAGTGCCTAGGGACCAGAATTAAAGAAGCCCTTAAAACCCTCAGCGTCGTGCACATGCCCACCCTGCACTTGCAGGATCTTGATGGGGGGCCCCTTTAGGGACTGTGCCCTAAGTTCTTCACTTGCCTCATCTTAGTCCCAGTCTTGACAGGGAGGCACCTGGAATTGGGGATTGCAATTTTGCATATGGTGGTCAGGTAAGGCTTCACAAAGATATGCCATTTGAGTAAAGACTTGAGAGAGGGAAAGGGAGTAAGTCCTGAATATATCTGGTGGAAAAGAGTTCTAGGCAGTGGGCTCAGCTAAAGAAAAGACCCAGAAGTAAGAGTCCAATGGGTACTCATGCTATTGCCTTCCTTCTCTACTTTTCTGTATGTGTGTTATACTTCAATAAATATTTACTTAAAAAAGAAAATGAGCCCTGCTTCGGCCACTGCCACCTGCAAGACACAACAGCTCTGCTGCGTTCCTTCTCTGCCTGGTGTCATGTGATTCAGCAGCAGGTCCTATCGGCACCTGTCCCCAAAAGTGGCAGACAAGCTAGGTCTGAGGCTAAGGTGATCACCAAAAAGTTCAGTAACCAGGAGACCAGCTTAAACACTGGTCAAAGCATGAGAGGTGAAGGTGTTACTCAGAGTGGCTGTGAATAAATTAATGATGATTCCATAGAATTTCTCATTATGACCAGTGCTTGCAAAGATTTCTCTCATCCAGAGACACTATAATAATTTCATGCTTTCACATACATAATGAAATACAAAAAGGAACCCAGTATTTTGTCTTCAACTTTTTCAAAATTTTAGCCAGTATGTTTTTAGTAGCTGGGGCAGATCACATCATCATTATGTAATCATAAGCTTCTCAGATAAGGAATTTTGATATTCCTGTGGACAATTTTTGTTGAGAACCTGCCATCCTGCAGTGGAATTTAGAAAATATTACATAATGAAGGAACTATGTCATTGTTTCATTGGTTGCCAAAATGGTTGCATTAACTATGAACAAGTTAAATGGGTAGTTTGTTTTGATTCACAAAAAGGGGACGTTGAGGTGAACAGGACAGCTGTGGTTGATGTTATTGCTAACTTTCTTAGCTGGTCTTATGGTCATGGGAGAGTTGCCCTTATTCTTAGAAGACAAAAGCTGAGGTATGAAGTTTCATGATATCTGCACCTCACGTTCAGATGGTTCAGGGAAAAAATAGTTAACCCAATTCTGAAATATACAGTTTGTAAAAATATGTGTATCTGGGCTTTTCTCCACATATATAGGATGTATTTTACTATATGACAATATGGCATGTGTAATGAAGAACCATTTATGATATGGTCTCCATAATTCTATCTTGATTGGCCAGATGAGAAGGGGGAAAGTAGTGATTTCTACTTTCCATGCCTAAACTCCCAGACTCAAACCATCATCTTGGAGTAAAGAATCTGAAAATGAACTAAACGGAAGAAAAACATAAAAGAGAAGAGAGGGGAAAAGAAAGAATAGGAGGTGAATGAAAGCAATCCCCAGGACCCTTTCCCTGGGATTCTCTGCCGGTTTCTCCATCTCTGTCAGACTCTCCCGACCACCTTCACTAATATTTATTGCCTACTTAGTTCTAGATTCTGTTCCCTCAGCAATTTTATAAGCGGATCTCTATTTATAATTTTGTTGTAAACTATTGAGAAAATCAGCTTTAGCAATTGAAACTTGCATTTGTAGGGAATATGCCAGTTCATATAATGAAAGATGGTTGAACAACATGTGGCTGTGGGTTGATAAGAGCTTTGGATTGGCTCCAAGCTCAGCTCGGCATTTGTTAGCTGACAAAGCTTGGGGCAAGTGACTCAAGCCCTCTGGGCCTCTGACTTCTCATCTATAAAATGGGGTGATAATATCTGCTTTAGAAGGGTTGTTTTAAGGAATAATTGAAACGATGTCATCCATTCTTGTACTCGCACAAGAATATGCTTGATAAATGTTAGTTCCCGATCTCTATTGCCTCCCTTCTCCTTTCTTTCACTTTCTCCCCCTTGCCTTCCCACCCCTTCTTACCTCTTTCCTGCCTTCCCCACACCAAGGAAAATAGCAGCAGGCTTGGTGTGGGAGACCAATACACGTGCCAGGCCCTTGCTGTTTGCTTGCAGATCCATTGTCCATATTTTACGTGCTGCCTCAAATTCTTTTTGCCTGACCTGTCTCTTAGGCCCTTGGCCCCTGGCTCTTGAGGGTTCTGGATGCTTCTGCAACTCCTACCTCAGAGCCTACCACTACTGTGTCATCTTCTGGCATCTCCAGGTGATTCTCTCTCCCCCGGAGGAGGCACTGGGTTCCAGAACTGCCTCCTTGGCAATTCAGCACAGCAGGAGCCCAGACCAGACTGTGTAAGACCCACAGAGACATCTCCCCCTGCTGCTTCCAAATTCAAAGAAGGTCCACATAGCAGGACATGGACACTGGCTTTCCCAGCAGCTGCCTAAAGGGGTCAGATGACGTCACCTCCTGTGAGCAAACGCTGACCACAGGAAGCAGAAAATAGAATGGCAGGAGTGCATACATTTTTCTCCCTTCCTTGCTCCCACAGACAGTCCGAGCAGCCTGTCCAGAGACCTCCGTGAGGCTGAGCTGTGCTCAGTGAGGCAGTGTCCTGCTCAGTGATGCTTCACCTTAGTGGTAGAGGTGTTCCGCCATGCTTGCATGCCTCCCTTCCCTTTTCCTCTCACTCTTGCTTCCCTGGGATCGTATCTCGCAGTAATGCATTAGCACTTAACCTTGCTTAGCTTTCAGGGTTCAAGGGAACCCGAGCTAAGTATCTGCGCACTACATTGCTCAGGCTCTCTTTCCAGCGTCTTCTCCATACGGTTGGCAGAATGGAAGGACCTGATGGGAGACCGAAGAGCCGGAGAGAGGAGAAGCCTCGTACCAAGGTATCCTCCCCTCCCACCTCAGGAGGTGTCTCAGGTAGTATCTGTGACCTTCCCTGTGTCCCTCTAGCCCAGAGGTGGGAACGATTCCTGCTGTTGCTCATCTCTGAGTTGCCTCATTGCCCCCTTTTACTTTTATAACCAGTTTTTTACCTTAAATTTCCTCTGTTGAACCACCTGGCATGGGTTCTTTCTTTCCTGACTGAAACCTGACTAATATAAGACACAACATAAAAGTTTGATTTTATTTACCACTGTTTGTGGTATGACTGAAATCAATTTCTCCTCCATAAAATATTATACTTATATTATATTTATATTTCTAAAATTAATAACATAGGAAAACTGGACTTTTAACTACTTCAAAGGAAATTACCATAAGAAAGTTTTATGGGTTATCACAAAAGAAGTCAAATGGTTATTTCAACATTTTAAGTGGCATTTGATATTTAAAATGAATAATCCTTTCCTAAAGGTTATGTTTCTCAGTTAATACGAGTGCAGGTCCTACAATCACCTTTCAAGTTGCTTCCCTCCAGTCTCTGTAGTGGCTACAGAGAGACCTGGCTCTGCATCCTGAACCTGGTAGGTGGCAAATTGACGATGTAAGAATATAAATGCTATTATTTGGTAAATGGGATTCAGATTTCATTTGTTTCCATACCTCCCATGGTGCTTATGGGAAACAAACAAACATCCCCCCTCACCTCCACTCCAGGTGCTATTGAGAACGGGCATACTTTTATCCTGCAGGGTACACAATATTATGAAAATTGGACCCCAAGAGATTTGCATTTATAGCAAGTGGTCTGTAATGGCTCAGCAAAGATTTCTGGGATCTCCTTCGATAACACTGCATGGGTGTAATGCAAATGTGATGCCAGAAATACTTCAGCATCTAGCTTAGAGATGCATGCAGACAGCCTTTCCTCTGAACTTGGGGGTGGGGGGAAAGTCTATCTTCTGGAGTATACACATGGGACTACACATGGCATGTGAGCTCCCATTCATGGCCTGCCAGCAGTCAGAGTAACAGGAGGGAATTCTGAAAGGGAGCTGGAGTGCAGAGTATCTTTAGAATGATTTGTTTTCTCTTGCCAGGGTTGTATTTGTTTGTTTGTTTGTTTGTTTTTCTTATACTCTCTATAATCAAACTGTGTAGTTTCATAAACTTTCTCACAGCAGTTGTCTGCACTAAAGATTCAGTGCTGCCACCCATGCCGGGGAGGAGGTCTGAGATGAACATGTGACACCCTTTGGGTCACAGAAGAGCATAAAGCCCAGGGCTTCTGGGCTGTCCCAATCATATGACTTCAGGTCTCCCTGGTTTTCCCTACCATCCAGAGAAGATAACCAACCCAGAATCCAGTGGCCTGGCATCCTGTGGTAAGAGTCAAGGAGAAGTTTTAGGCCTCTCAATTTCAGAGGATATATTCCTAATACCACCAGACAGCCCCATGTGAAAAATTCCATCTGGATAAGAATCAGAAATGGATTCTTGGGGAGAAGCAGCACTGACGTACGGCCCATACACCGTGGTTTGGCTGGAGTCATTCTTACACTACTGAAATGCTTCTGTACTGGATGGAAACTAATGGTGCCTCTCCAAGCCCCCTGACTGCCCCATACTACCCTAGCCATGTAAGATTCCTCACCTAAATCTTCCCGTGATCCAACAACTCAAGGGTTAACCGCGGGCATGGCAGGAGGCCTCCAGCACCCTGTCATAGCACTAAGATGGAGTTCATTCTGATTGGTTGGTTACCATGACAATTATTAAATATGTTTCATATCGCATCTGCAGAGAAGGCAGTGACATTTGCAAGTAGGGAGAGTTGCCTCAGGAGTGGTTTTCATGCTCAAAGTGGCTGATTCGACTCAGAGTTTGAGTCCACACGGACAGCTCTTCTCAGCTGCTAAGAGGTGTTGCACGTTCCAGATCCTCCACGTTCTTTGATCAGCAGTGATAAAGCTTTTCCAGCTGCTGTACCAGCACTACTAGACTCTTGCCCTAAAGGCCCCTAAGTATACTTCTCAGGGCCTCTCCCTTGCATGGCTGGTTCTACGGCTCCTGCGAACAGCAGAGCAGCGTGGCCACGTGGCAAGACAGCAGGAGCCTCACACGGTATACATTCCAGCCCCAGCTGTGCTTTGTGACGTTCACTTGACAGCCTGTCTGCTCCCAGAGATGAATCACAGAAAATTAGAGATGGGAAAGACCTATTAGGTCATTTAATCCACACTCTTGCCAGTTCACAATCACTCCCCTATGCTCCGTTTCCTAGTGCATCAGCCAGTCTGGTTTTTAAATAGCATGGGATTCAGCCAGTGTTCTTTCCATGTCTTCTTCACCAAGAATTCTCTCTACTCCATTCAGCCAAATGCCCAGTATATGATGTTTATTTACTCTAGTTTTAAGTATACAGTAATATCATGATCACTCACTTGCCCCAACCTGGAAAAAAAAACCAAACTTCTGGGAATAATTCGAAGTGAAGACCCTCTCTTGGCTGGAAAATACCAGTTTCAGGAAAATTCAAAGAACTTGGTAGAGAAAAGAGAAGTGGTAAGCAATGTTTTTGTGTTACCTCATTTCAGCTTCTTTTATTTTAGTTATACATTTATTTGGCGTCGTTCAGCTTCTGCTTTCTTTAACAATAGCTAGAACTATGAGTAAGCAGAATCATTGGCTTTGGTTTCCGCGTTTACTTCTGTCTTAATTTTTAATTTGATTATTCATCCCCTTGCTTTCTATATTGTATTTAAGATTGCAGCTCATCATTACGATTCAAATAAAGACTATTCTAAATATCCCAGTGGTTTGCCTATTCCATTTCCCAATCTTTCTTTGTCTTCCTCATTTTTGCTAAACACAAGAACAGAAACAGTACGCCTGGCGCACCCTTTCTGGACAGTCTGGTCAAAGAAAAATGTCTGTGTTTTTCTTAGCTTATGCCCAGGCAGGAGGTCTCCTCATGGACACCATCCAAGAATGCATTTGTGGCTGGCTTACCTTAATTTGACCCTTTAAGCAAGGCTCACTGCACACAGACCGTACCATTCCACTCTTGTTCATTTGGATTTTGTAATCATCAATGTTCAACACCCCTTCATGCCAAGTTCCAACATGTACATAGTCATAGCGATTAGCTTCAGTGTACTGCAGATTCATGATATCATACCTACAAAGAAAACAACATGTGTGTCTTGGAGAATATGGACATGATGTAGAACCAAAGGAATTTGGTAAATAGGTAATAATAGAGAGAAGAAAGAGAAAAGTTAGAATCATCCCATGTCCTAATGCCAGCTACTGTCAATATTTTAGTTTATTTAGTTTAGTTATGTATCCTCTGATTTTCCAAAATGTGTATTCCATCCTTCAGTCTCTGTTTGTGTATCATCCATATTCATTAAAGAATATATTATTCTTGTACTTTTCTCTCTGCTTATTCTCAAAAAAATTCTATATGTGCTGAGTCGATCACCATATCCTTCAAATCATTATTCACTAGATTATTCTTTGATCAAGTAACAATTCTTCAGAACACTAGTTTTTAGCTTAAGTACTTTTATTCCAAATTCCTTTTTCACATTCAGTTGCCATTTTAATTACACTGGATTAAAAGAGGTGAGTTTTACCAAGTCTGGAACTTATTTTAGGTGCTAATAGAGCACGAAATCTGAGAAATGCACCTTTAATTAGCAAGGATGTTTGGGATTTAACATCTTGAGCATTGACATTTAAACTGGTCTCTTTCTTGATCAGGACAAACATTTCTGAATCCAAGTAATTGGTGTCAGTTATTTCAGTTATTTCAAATGCTGCAATGCTGCACAATGGTGAAATCTACATTTAGAAATCTTTACTGTAGCCAGAGTGTGTTCTGGGGACCAGATACATCATTTCCCAGTGTGGGCAGTGCACAGCATTTTCCAATTTGGTGGAAAAAACACAGCATTTGACATTAGAATGTATAAGCTGGAATCGCTTTCCTAATGTTTTAATAGTAGATTATACTACTTAGGAATGTCACTAAACTCTGTAAGGCTCATGGGGTTCTTGTGGGAATTTACTAACATAAGGCTGTTCGCAATTGGGAGAAATACATATGTAAGCCAATATCACTATATCATTCACATTCGTAGCACTATTAACGCGCTAAAATACTCTGGTTATTTCCATACTATAAGAAAATGAGAACATCTTTGTGTTGTCATAGTTATTTTCTCTCTCGGTTATTGACAATTCTCTGGTATTCTTCAATCTTCTTTCCATGTTGCTATTTACTGCAAGGAAACTATAACTCAAGTGGCTAGAAATGGATGCCTGACTCTCCCTCAGTGGCTCTGCAAAGTGGGGTTCTTTCCTGCAGTACCTGTGCATTCTTCACTCTCCTGCACTAGAATATGAGGCAATATCTCTTACTCTTTGTGCGTGACCCAAAGAAATAGATGGCAATTAACTAACACATATTCCTCTTCCTCAGCTCTCTTCCTCCTCTCCATAATATCCCTACCTAACCCATCCTGGAATTCTTTCCCTCTAACCCTGATACAGGCTCAGAATCCTCCTCAGCCCAGCACTCCAGGAAGCTACTACCAATCAACCTTAGCTGGCATCCGAAACCTATTGGCTATATCTGGCCTAGTTCTTTATCTAGACAGCTAAAATCTTTTAATAGCTTTGCTGCCTGCTCTTAATGTGCAAATGCATCCTGTCACCCACAGGATGGCTAGTGGCTTCTCCACAATCAGATTCTGGCAATTTCTATAAATAGCAGCTCCCTAAAGGGAAAGGGGACTCTCGGGGCATAAAGGAAGTCTTTCCCCTACTTTTCCAGGTGAACAAAACTTAAGTGGAGTGAGAAGAGAGAAGGGTGCAACTGGAGCGTGTTATTCACCTCTCTGCTTTCTGATTTTTGGTTAATAGAGGGTTCTCATTCCTCTGGTTGCTGAGACAAACCAGAATGTTCTCAGAGTAGCTCTCTGAGTGATATCTATGTGGGTATTAACTGTGGGCTGACGGCTCGCATTCATCTTGCTGATCAAGGACACTAAACTACACCTCCAATATTTTTCCATTTTAAACTCCTTATGGTTACAGAGCCTGCTGTGAGTGTTTGGTATGAGTAATTCCCTTTTTCATTTCCTTTAATCTTTATGTTTTACTCCATATTACATTGTTAAATCTCCTTACATACTTTCAATGCAGGCTTAGGTGTAACGCTAGCTTTAGAATATCTTTTTCCTATAAATCAGTTTCCTAAGACTTTTATTTCAACTTCCTCATTTCAATAAGAGAAATCAGTTCACGCTTAATTAGCATTTAGGAACTGAAAAATTCACAATATTTTGGTATGAAAACATACTTTTAAAAAGTCCCAAAAGCTGGAGAAAAAAAAAATGCTTGAAGATACCAAGGGAAAAATACTGACTTACTAAAAAGAGGCCTTCCCCAGTGCTGTGTGTGTTAATGAACACTGCTCTTTTCTCTTGACCCCAGAGTCCCTTCTCGCACGTTGGCGGTTATTTGGAATATCCTCATGCTGTAAATTACAACTTTACAGCATCCTTTCAATGCATTCAATCTATGTTGCATGATGATTAACTAAAATAATTACAAGAGGGACCAAAAGCATGAATGATGGTGTGACAGGAGATAGAAACAGAGGGAAGTGGTTGAAATAGAAATTGAATACAGATGAAGCTGACCAATTTCAAGCCTGTGGAAATGATCCTTGAAAAGGGACCCAGGGGGAAACTCTTGATTTAAATATGCAATTAAAGATGAAGGAGGAACAGGCTAAAATTGTGGGCCTATATTTTGGATAGTTTACAAATAGAGAGAGGAGGAGGAGGAAACTCATGTCTACGCTGTGTGGGAAATGCATCTGGCCCTGTCCTAGGCACATTGTGTATGTTATAGAATCATGAAGGAAGGTTTCCATTCCAAATCCAATCCTTGATAGAACCTGGTTTCCAGTAGAACCCAGGATTACAGCCACGGGTTTAAAGGGGGGCGGGGGGGGCAGTCAGTGCTCTGAATCACTTTTTCCTCTGGCACCATTTCTTAAGGTGCTCAGCTCCTGGAAGCTTTCCACACGCCCATGCCCTGCATCATTCCATCCTTCCCACTCTCATTTTCATCTAAAGCTGCTCCCACCTCACTGGCAGCTTGGAAGGAATCTGATAAATTCATCGCTTTAATTGCTGAGTGTTACTTATATCATTTATCCTTCCTGGAGCTGTTGGATTTTGACAGGGAGAATCCACTTAGGCCCCGCAAGGCACTCTCTAAACGTAGAACTTTAAGGTTACATGAAAGGAAGAGATATGTGGAGAATTATTTAGGGTCAAATAGTCTCTTACAGTACATTTGAAATGACATTAAGAAGGTTGCCAGCAACTTTGCCTAATTTTAGGATTAGCTAAAAGGCAGCACGATGTGGCAAAAAGATTACAAGTGTCAGATTCGGACAGCACTGCCTCTACCAGCTACTCTCTGCGTGACTTTACGTGAGTTTCTTAGTTTCTCTGACACTCAGTTTTATCATCTGTAAAAGAAGATAATGATATGCCTATAGCGATGAGGATTAAATGATTTGATGATCTGTTTTATCACAACATATGCTTTTCTAAAATCTCTCATTTTGCAAAATTATGTACTGAAAGATAACAGGGCTTAGGAGGAAAAAAAAAAAAGGATTGTGGGCACACTGTGCAGTAGCCAGACTGAGGGCCTTTTTTCTTTCCCGTTGCAGGTTTTAATTTTTATCCCACTATTCTGATCATCCCTTGCCTAAGAAAATTCCTATGAAAGAACACAACTACTGTTTATACTGATATCATTCTCTGCATACCAATTACATATGAGCTAACTGGTACTATAAAAGCAAGTGTTGCAGAAGAGACTGTATATAAAATGACTTGGGAAAAATATATATAGTTAGTTAGATTTAATTTTCCTTTGCTTCTTGATTAATTCTTTGGAAGCCATAGAGACTCAATACCAGACAGAAAATTCTTTCCTTTCTTGTTCCAAGAAACATGTTAGCAGGAACATAAGTTAACCTGAAAAAAAGGGATACATATGTAAGACCTGGTTCTCATCATATATTAAGCTCTTTGAGCAGGAATAATATTAAAATATTCCACAACCAGTATAGTATTGGGACTAATCAGTTAGAAGGAGGCTGACCTGATGTTGGCAGTGCCAGGGAGGGTCCTGCTGGTCAGATGTAATCTCCTTAGTATCTTGGGCTTGCAGGGAGGTCCCAGGCATTCTAAGGGAAGACCAGGGATGATAGCTGTATGTGTGTGTGGGGAGGTAGGGGCGTGGCACTGGTAGGATGCAGGATTGTGGGTATTTACCAATAAGTTCGTCAATGTTTTATAATGTAATTTCCATCTAACATTAGCCCTTTCTTTTTAGCTATCTCGTTGCATCTGTCCTCATGGCACCCAGAAACTATGAAACCAAAGGGAGCCAGAGTATCCGTCTGTCTGGCTTGAAGAGGATCACAGGGTTATTTAGATCCATTATGGAAAAGACTGCTTTACCTTCCAGGAGCATCCCCTTTCTCATCAAACCACACCTCCTCTCCAGATACACCGATGAACGTGGACTTGATGAGGAAGTCCAGGAGTTTGCTGCCATCGATGGGCTTCATGGCATCACAGAGGCCCACATGGCCAGGGCAGAGGGCGTGGTGCATGTTCTGTAGCCCATGTGCCATGGCATAGATGGCGTTGATGACAAACCCCATCTTACTGTCCTGGACATAGTTTTCTTCTAAGCTTTCATTGCCTGTAACATAAAAACAGATCACTACCAAGGTTGCAGTAATGAAGTCTAAACCTGCATGTTTAATTCTCAAATGCTTTTCAGGGCTCTCAGAAGAAGGGAAAGCCAAACCTACCTGTTCAAGCTTTGTATTTGTGACTACCTCTGGTGTATTCTATCTGCAAATAGTTCATTCAATTTTATTTTCTGAATTCAATAACAGCTTTATAACATATAAAACAAACGCCACAGAGGTGAAAATAAAGAACTTTCACATATTGCAAGGAAATCCTTAAGGAGCAATGAAAATAGCTCTTATTTCCTCTGGGTTCACAGAGACTTATATTAAAAGTCTCCCTATATCACAGTCCTGGAAAAGCATTTTTTATACCCTTTGTGACAACCCACAATCCATTGTAAATCAGTTTGTGCATTATCTAAACCCCAATATTTTCTCTTGATGATTCCACTAATTTTATCATCTCTAGGACCAAAGAAACCTAGAGTAAAAAGAAGAACTAGGTAGTATGAATTTCTTCTTCCATATGGTCGGTGGTACAGAAGTATTTGAATAAGATTTGCTAATTATTAGAAACTCAGGTAAAATGTTTCTTGATGGAAGAGTCATACTACACATTTAATCTAAACCTTTAGTTTTACCTGTGAATTTCAAATACTCTGCAATCATTTCCACCTATGTCACAGGTGACAGCCTAAATAGGTCACTGAACCCTAAGGTGTCTGGGCTGGAGAATAACAGAGTATCTTAGGAACTTAGAGAGCTTGAAGTACTTAGAAGAAATGGTAAAGAGTTTTGACTTTGACGTTGAGCTTGAGATGAAATAAGACATTTCCAAAGAGTTCTATTTAAGGCTAATCTATTTAGGTATAGCTGAAAATGTAAAAAAGGTACATGTGCATCTACCCTAAGAATGAGATACAAAATACGCAGGCCACGTTGAAGGGGGGACAAATTCAATTTTAACTCATCTTCCAGTGTTGCTTAATAAGAACTTGTTAAAAGCGTGATTTGCTAAAGTAATATTTTCCTAATTGAAAGAACACTTCCCAAGAGGAAATAGGAGTAAGAGAGGCAGAAGGGGCATTTTAAAATCAAACTGCACAGAATAAGTCTAGAAGGTTACATAAAGCAGAAAGCAAACATCCTCCTTGAAAAAACTGCAAAGTCATTGAAATAAGGTAATTTATGTCTGCCACCCAGAACCCCTGGGTCTTAAATGTTAGTTTGCTTTCCCTCTTTTTTATATTGGGATATAAAAGAGATAAATTAATGCCATCGGTCTGATAAGTTTTAAATGAGCCTTTAAATACAGCCCGAAACTTCCAAGTGCCGGAGCTAAATGTTAAAGCTGTTAGAATTAGAGAAATTACCAGGAGTTAAAGAAGAAAAAAAAATAGACAAATATTGGATGGCAAAATAACCTTCAATGCAGCAGTTACTGAAAGGGTTCTAGCAGCTACTTAAAGGGTTCTACTAAAACCATCTACTTGAAGTGGCATCTATTAAAGTCAACCCTAGGAGCAAACTGACAAAAAATATGTGTTCTTTTCTCTGTTAGGGACAAACCTTATGACCACTGAGTCTGTTGTTTTGTTTTTGTTTTGATAACTGCTACTAAAGATGTATTATATATTTTAAAAATTATTTTGGTGTCCCCAGTACAAATTTTTTAAGCTGTCTTGTCTAGTGGATGCCTTATTCATCAGCATTCGGACTGTAACGGGTCTTGGATTTCTCTGAGATCAATGTTTTCCTTTCGATCCTTATTTAGGGCTATCATATAACTTATTGTCCAAACTGGGTTACTTTTGTGAGTGAAGTGAGTAATAATTATTCCAGAAACACCGGTGTAATTAAGGCAAACTGGTCAAATGGTGACGTGTTTCTTGAGCCATGCTGACTTCCAACTGTATCTATTTACTGATGTTATGAGTAAGATATGTGTGTATATATGTATATATATATGAAAAAAATATAAAATAACACATGTAAATATATATACATTCATGTATACATATGTATATTTATTGATACATATACACAATAAACAATTAGTGGAATATTCTTCTTAATTTAAACTAATTTTACATTTGTCTTATTTTAATGGGAAACATACACATTAATAGTAATACTGGCTACTATTTTTTGTGTTTATTATACACAATACTCAAATAATGATATCATGATAATCCTGCCAAAGAGACATGAATCCCACCGTTTATAAGTGAGGAAAGAGCAATGGTATCAAAATGCCCCCTTGATACGTGTTCTTTCTGTAAGTTGGCAGAAACATGGGTGTAGATATAGAAGTTTACAGAGGAGACACTTTTCTGGCGACCGAGGACAGGGCATCCTTCTGTGCACCAGTATCATTTTCAAGCTTTTTGAGGGCTTCTCCCTGGGATTGTTCCAAATGTGCACAGCGGTCTCTCTGACTAGAAGTAGTAGCACTCAATCTATTAACTGCAAATTAAGACAAAGAAGCCCATCCTGTCAGTATTCATCATACAGAAAACCAGGAGGCTAGGCACATGTTTTCAGGGAATATTTGTAACTCAAACCCTTTTCCAAATAAACACAAACAGCTTGTGTGTTTGTGTAAATCTAAAGCGATACATGCACTTCCCTACCCCGCCAGTCCCCTGGGTCTGCACATGAAGGGGATGCTACCTCCCATCAGTAAGAAGTCTCTCTTCAGCTACTACCCCAGTTCACGATGAACTAGCATTTGGGAAGGCGTGACAGAGTTAGAAAATCACCCGGCCTTTACAGGACCATTTTCTTTGCCATAGCAACAGTCCCAGATGATGCTGCAAGAATTTATCATCAAAGAAACAGAATATGATACAGGTTTTCCTTCTGCCCAAAGATCCTATGTTTTCATGACCAGCAAATAGAGAATCCAAGCTAATCATATTGTCACTTGGTGGGAAGGTGAAAACACTCTGATTCCCTGGGGTTTAGTGTCTTTTTAATAACACTAGTCTCAGAGTTATTAGTAAGAAGGGGATTTTATGATTCATTTTCTGTGGTGCATTAACCATTACAGGCCACTAGGGTATCATTAAACTAGTACATTTTCTAATATACTAAATGGAATCAAATAATTGTAGTTGACTGTGTTTATTTACCTTCAAAAGAATACCTGCCTAACTACTTCACAGCAGATTGTGAAAATAGCTTCCTTGATTCTAAATAGTCATCTTGTTCTTATTGCAAAACACAAGGGCTATAAATTGCTGCCTGAGTATGGCAGCACACAGAGCCTCCATGAGTAGAAACAGACTGTGTACCTTCTGAAAACAGGAAATCCACGGTGGTGGGGAGAAGGGCTGGCAATTCCATCTGCTGCCATTTAGGATGGCTATTCAGCAGAGTGGTATAAAAGAAAGAAAGAGCTCGGGACTAGGCACTTAAACACCTGGGACCTAGTGAAATGGAGCAGGACCCTGTGGGGCTCTCCTGGCTATGAATCCTTTCCATGTCCCCAGTTTCTTGTTTGAAAGAAATAGGCTTCCTTCAGCCTCCTTGACCTTCCCTGAGTTCCAAAGTGCAGACTCAAACAGTTGCTTATCAGGGAAGGGAGGGAATGCAAAAACAAAGAAGGAGCAGTCAAGAAACATTAGTGCAAATAAATAAGATCGTCTATACCAATTTTTTCAGATTCCACATATATGCGTTAATATACGATATTTGTTTTTCTCTTTCTGACTTACTTCACTCTGTATGACAGTCTCTAGGTCCATCCATGTCTCTACAAAATTTACTAAGCAGAAATAGAGACACAGACGTAGCGATCAAACGTATGGATACCAAGGGGCAAGGGGGGGGCGTGGGATGAATTGGGAGATTGGGATTGACATATATACACTATTGATACTATGTATAAAATAGATAACTAATGAGAACCTATTGTATAACACAGGGAACTCTACTCAGTGTTCTGTGGTGACCTAAATGAGAAGGAAATCCAAAAAAGAGGGGATATATGTATACATATAGCTGATTCACTTTGCTGTACAGTATAAGCTAACACAATATTGTAAAGCAACTATACTCCAATAAAAATGTTTTTTAAATTAAAAAAAAAAAGAAACAATAATGCAGCCATGGGGCAGGGTCCTGGTTCCTCCGTAAGAAATATACATAACAATATCCTCCAGTTCTTCTGCAGGTAGACCCTTACCCAGGTAGAGGACGGTAACTTCAGGCTGAGAACAAGATTCCTGGAACACTGTCCTGTAAACTCACCACCAACCAATCAGAAGAAAGTCACACACCTTGTAGCCCTCACCCAAAATTTTGCCTATAAAAACTTCTCCCCACCAAACCATTGGGGAGTTCTGGTTTTTCTTGAGCATGAGCCACCCATTCTCCTTGCTTGGCCCTGCAATAAACCTTTCTCAGCTCCAAACTGACGTGTCAGTTTGTTTGGCCTCACTGGGCATTGGGCACATGAACTTGCAGTCAGTAACACTAGAGGCAGTTCTGCTATAATATATCAACAATACATATCCAACTAGCCATGGAACTTGGACAAGTGTCTAGACCTCCTTGAGTCTCAGTTTCCTAATCTAAAAAATACCACAAGTGGATCAGATTATCTTTCTGAAGATGTCTTTCCCCCTCTAAAGTTCCTATGCTTTGCTTCTCCAATTCCACATTTATTGGTACTTAGCAAAGTCCTTTACATATACTATCTTTTTTAATTCTTACAAAACTGTATGAGTTTTGTTCTATTATCACCATTTTACAAATGAGAAGATTAAAGCACAGATAAGTGAAATCAAGATTGGGGAGAAATGTTTACCTTTCCCTTTCCCTTCTATTAGTGCTTCTTTGTGAAGAGATTCTTACTTAGTACCACCTCAGGCCTCTTGTCTTACTCAATGGGAAGAGGGGAGTGATTCATCTTTTTGCAGGATTGAGAAAAAGAAACTGGGCATGCTTAGCTCAGCCCCTTTCTCTCTCATCTGGAGGCCTGCACTTGACAATTCTCAAAGGTTCTGGTTGATTCTCCAGCCTTTGGAAAATGTGGGCTGTAGTCGACAGTTGTGCCAGTAGGCTAGACAGGTTAATCTAGTATTGAAAAGTCTATTGTGGTCACATATCTGATCCATGTCCCTAATCCAGTTTGTTGTGTTTTTTTTGTTGTTGTTGTTTGTTTGTCAGTTAGTTTTTTTGTTAACTTCTAAAAACTTCTTCACTGAGGTATAACTCACATATGGTGCAGAAATCTTTACTGTACATTATAATATTAATAAATGTTTATTAATTTATTAATAAATGTTTACATATGTACATACCCATGTAACTGCTCTCCATATCATGATATAGAGCATTTTCAGAGGCTTCCACTTATTTAGAGCTTCCTTAATTTATCCCAGCAATGTTTTGTAATTTTTCAGTATGCAGATACTAGGTATTTGATTTTTATGGTACTACTACAATTGATGTACTTGAAAATTTTTTAAATTATTTGTTGCCGGTATAGAGAAATGCTATTGATATCTGTGTTTCAGCCTCGTATCCTGCAAGCTTGCCAAATTTACTTATTAATTCTAATTTCTTATAAATTCTTTTGAGCTTTCTATGTATGCAATCACATTATTAATAAAGCATATCTTATATTTTATCTCCATCTGTTTCACTTCTGGGTCGACTCCTTAGTTGGGTTCAAATTTGGGAAGGAAATACATTGGCTGTGCCACTGAAATCTCAGGGGTTCTGAATTCAAGGTCACACAGCTACCAAGGACAGAGGCAGTGGACTCCAGAGCTGGACCCGGTCCCTGCCACGTGGCACTATGCATACAATAGCAGCCCTGCCCAACTGCTGGAGCAGTTCTATAACAGACAACAAGACATCAGTTAGGAAAAACAATTAGTTTGATGTTTATTAGTTCTGAATTTTTAGTAATATCATCCCAGTTTGAATGTCCAAAGTGGAAAAACATAGTAAATAAATTGAAAGAATGTTGAACTCCAATAGAGTACTTTGTTGATGCCTATTCTTTCTATTTAATTAGTACAACCTTACCACTATGCATGTAGGTCTAGTTATGTTGCCTTTTTAAATCTAGACCCTCAGCATGAAATTCAAAATAAAAAGAAACAAAACAAGCATTCTTTTATCTCATCATAACAAGGAAATGTTTTGGGAAACATTAGTAAACATAACTGTCCCTGGAGAAAACATTCTTCTGGTTTCTTGGCTTTTGTAGCTCTCCACTGCTTCTTTTTATCTGAGAGCATTATATATTCAATACATAATTTGATACAATCTCCATTCAGATCAAAATAGAAAGAACTGTAATTGTTTTATATTGTTAACATATCAAGCAAAGAAAATGAAATTCATGTTCCTTTAAATGACCTGAGTATCAGATTAATTGAGAGAAAATTAATCAGATCATTTTTAAAATAATGACCTCAAAGGACTAAAGTGCTGTCAAGTTTTCTTGAAGGCCTGGCTATTAAATTTTCCTTATGCTTTTCCAGGAAGAATTTGTGGTAAGATTCACAACAGTCCAGCCTTGTTCATGCTCAAGTTTAAAATCTTTGAATTCTTTTTTTCCTCTGACTCTATACTTTCCTCTTTCCCTAAAAATTTTCTCAGCTCACATCACAGAAAAATATGACCCCTCCATTATTTTCTATTCAGTTTATTAAAATGTAAATTAACTCCTATGTAGGATGGAAAAGAAGAAAGTAAGGGTCATTTACTTGAGCGTGTGTTATTAGCTGAATTTCTATTGCTTAAACCCACCTGGTTTTAACATATGTGAACAATACAGACATTTTTCTAAATACATCATCACAATGTATTGTTAAAGAGAGAAATCCCCCAGTTATATGACACACACACAGCCGGCTCCCTGCAAATTGCTGATAATGTATGGTAAGCCTTCAATTCCCTGAAAATACAATTGCATTTTAGCTAATTCATATTTCAAAAAATTATAGTGTTATGTGAAAAACAAATGAGGACAATCCCTGGAGAGTTTAAGTGATGCTGAGGATTAGTCAGTAACATTCAGTTGAACTGTGGGCCTCTTTGTTTCTCTACAAAGAGAAAATAAGGGCAGCTTCTCATGTGCCTTTGCCTTTATTGATCTGGCACAAAACAGTGTCATGGAGTTATAAACCACTCCCCACAGGTCTGCAATAAGCATTTGGCAGGTAATCATAGAGAAGGAGTATGTTACAGAGAGCTGGCTGCTTTAGCCAACATGGGAAGTTAGGGTGTTGTTAAAATTCATCAGGAACCAACTCCTGTCTCAACAACCTGCTGGGTCAGAATCCTTGCCAAGCCTATTCATCTTGGTCTCTTCTAAATGCTAAGAAGGCACATCTATGCTCATAGCTCCACTTCTACTTATTTATGGGTGATAGGAAACATGCTTTCTTTTACAAATGTAAGGTAATTCCATGATTTAATGCTATTATGGTCCATTTCAAGTTCCCTTTTGTAGTATCTCTAGTTTCATGCTTCAGTGTATAGATTGAGCTAATAAGTCAGAGTGGATTTTGCAGAAATATAAGAACTATTTGTGAAAACTCTACTTATCTCTGACCTATTACAGTCTAACAGCATCTTCTGATAACCAATATAGGGTCTTGTTTATTACAAAACAAAACCTTAAAAGTTATATGGCGTTAGTATTGCAAATCCACTTTTATGATTGACTTGTGATTTATACAGTACAGTATTTATAACTTGACAAAATGCTGTACCATTAAAAAAGTCTACTTTGGGATATATTAAGGATATCCTATCCTTCAGCCTTTTTCCTGGAATTCATATGCCAAGTGATAAAATGGAAACTTGGAATAGAAGCTTTCCATGTTCTGCACAGGATTAAATACAGGTTTAAATACAGGCCATAAGGTTTATTACCATGCCCACATCACCTAAGAATGAGATATACTGTGGATTTTCATGTAAGGTTCATTTCTGCAGGGCACTCTTAGTTGATATTTTACACTGATATTTTATGTAGACTTAACAGCTCATGTAGACCAAAACGCTATCTGTCCCAATGTTGGTCGGGATTTCTTGAATGACATATTGCCTTTTATGTGGTGTCTCCCAACAGCATCTCTTGAAAGAATCAAATTTGGAATTCCTAAGAGCCTAATAGGAACTCATGGCTAGTGAGACTTCAATCAATATCTGTCACAGAAATTAA
Source organism: Eubalaena glacialis (assembly GCF_028564815.1). Lineage (NCBI taxonomy): Eukaryota > Metazoa > Chordata > Mammalia > Artiodactyla > Balaenidae > Eubalaena > Eubalaena glacialis. Next base: position 19,290,332 of record NC_083727.1, read on the forward strand.
AAGAGTAGCTCCTAAGATTAACGTTGTCAAGCACATACAGGCAAAAAGCTCTGAACAGGGTCTATTGCTAAAACACATACAGGGTTCAGACTTTGTGCAAATCTGCTTGGATATGTCAGTCACTCTGCTCAGGTTGTGAAGGGCATATTTACAGAAACAAGAATGCCACAAATAGATTCATTAAGAAGGACTCCTTCAGAGGTCACAGGGCTGATCCAAATCTATTAAAATTATATTCAGGAGTGGAATATAAGCTCTATATTCTAACTGGTAAAGTTGTTTATCATAGGGTATGGGTAAACAATGCTGAAATAGCTGTACACATATACCAAGGTTGAAAAAATAAATGAATAGGGAATTCCCTGGTGGTCCAGTGGTTAGGAGTCCGAGCTTCCACTGCTGGGGGCCCGCATTTGATCCCTGGTGGGGGAACTAAGATCCCACAAGCTGCGTGGCCAAAAAAACAAAAAGCAAAACAGAAAAAATGAATAAATGGATGACAGATGATAGAATCCAAGTTTATCACAGTTGGAGTGGGGAAGGTTACTGATAAGCAAAGGGGAAAGGCTAGAATAAACCATGTGGTACTGGAACCGAGGTAAAGGCATAAGTATGAATTTAAATTTAGCTTAATATATGTACTGATGAATTAATATAGAAATAATCATACATATGTTTATATGTGGATTGGTATATATTTATATACTTCCCAACTCTGCCCACTGAAGCAAAAACACCCCAATCATAACAAGCACGCCCAGTGCACAGATCTTGGATTCTAACACCATTCTCTAATAAAGGGGATCAGAATGCCTTTGGAGAAATAACCAGTTGTAGGGCTGGGGCAGGAAGTATACAAGATGAGCCTGAAACATCTTGTAGTGCCAGAAAATAAGGAAGTTGCTTAAAAAATAAAACAATAGAGATATGTCAAAAGAACACTCGAATCAAATAAAAGACCTCCCAATGGCCCAAGCTGAGACAATTTGAGCAAGAAAATCAATAATATAGTATTGGATTATAAGCCAAAGTATAAAATATAAATACTCTTGAGTCCAACTGATATAAATAAAGAATTAAATTAAAAAATTAATGGGGAAGAGACAAATCTCCTGTACAGAAGAATTCCAAATAATTTATGTAGCTACTCTGCCCTCAAGAAAGTGGAGCATAATTCCACACACTTTAAGTGTGGGATGCACTTAGTGATTTGCTTTCAAAGAGTACAGTACAAAAAAACAGATAGAAACAGAAACCTAGTAAATGCTTCATTAGCCAGGTGATCAATGTTAACATTATCAGTGATAAATTGATAGGGTGTACTCTCGTACATTGTGTTGAGAAATATTACTCAGCCATAAAAACCCTATTCACCTCTGGGATCTTCCTCCCAAAACTCATAATCTCAGTCTGACTATGAGAAATACGTTTGCCAAACTCAAATTTAGTGACACTCTACAAAATACCTGACCAGTACTCCTAAAAACTGTCAAGGTCATCAAAAACACAGGAAATTTGAGAATTATCACAGCTGAGAGGAGCCAAAGAGACATGAAAAATAAATATAATGTGATGGGATGATCCTGGATGGGATCCTGGAACAGAAAAAGGAAAACTGATGAAATAAGAAAAAAAAATGGAGTTTATTTAATAGTAATGCACCTATGTTGGCTCATTAATTGTGGCAAATGTACCATAGCAATATGAGATGCTAACAACAGGGGAAACTGAGTGCAGGGTATTTGAGAACTCCCTGATATACCTTTGCAACTTTTATTGAAAACTCTTCTAAAATACAAACTTTATTTTTTAAAAATATACAAACATTAGCATCCAACCTGGACTAGTGTCAGGTAACAAGAGGTAACATGATTGAATGCTTGCTATGTGACAGGAACTTAATCAGGTGCTTTACATATAATATCTAGTCACCTCACGATGACTTATTAAATGGGTGATATTACTATGCCCAGCTTACTAATGGAAAATCCAAGGACTTGTCCAAGATCACACAGCTGGGCAGTGGTGGTGACTAGCCTGACACCCAGCTGACTCTAGAGCTCTCACTCTTAAGTACTATGTTCCCTGTCTCTTGCTCAGTTGTAACCCAAGAGTGACATTCCACTCAGCAGGCTCATGGACAGATTGCATTTGATGCTATATTAATAAATGTTCATGTGTACAGAATGAAACTTGCCCCTGATTGTAGATTATATATAATCTATAAAGAGAACATCCACACATTTCATCACATGGTGAGGTTGTCATGATTTATTTCACACGGATGATATTGATATAGAGGCAGAATTTTTTTTGCATGACTTTTTCCTATAGATGCTCCATTCAACACTCCATAGAGAAGGCTAAATCCGACAGATAAAAATCATTTGGGAGGAAATCCATCACTAAGAATCAATATTCTAGATTCTATGACCCTCAGCCACAAGAAATGATTAACTGATTCCCCAGGCTTTTATCTGAGGTTCCAGACTGCTGCAGGGTCAATTCTTCTGGGCATAAATGTCATCCATGCATTTAAAAAGTTGAAAGCAAACCTTCTTCTAAGGGGAAATACCCACAGAAAGTTAACTGAAGAATCTAATTAAACAAGTGGCCCTTGAGGCAGGCATACAGTCTTGGTTGGTAATATCAGTTTGGAAGCCACAACATAAGAACAGACTTTGAGGAAGCTCCAAAGTAACACAAGGAACTCTCTCAAGCAACACCCATGCTCAGTGCCTGTAGTTAACCTAGTCTGCTAACTTAGACTGCTGGGGTCAAGTCTTTGCAAACTGACTTTGCTCAAGCTTATCAAAACACACTCATCAAAAATGCACTTGAGGATTTCCTTGGTGGTGCAGTGGATAAGAATCCGCATGCCAATGCAGGGGACACGGGTTCGATCCCTGGTCCGGGAAGATCCCACAAGCCCCGGAGCAACTAAGCCCGTGCGCCACAACTACTGAGCCTGCGCTCTAGAGGCCATGAGCCACAACTACTGAGCCAGCATGCCACAACTACTGAAGCCCTCACGTGCCTAGAGCTCATACTCCGCAACAGGAGAAGCCACCACAATAAGAAGCCCGTGCACCACAACGAAGAGTAGCCCCTGCTCTCTGCAACTAGAGAAAGCCTGTGCATAGCAATGAAGACCCAACGCAGCCAAAAATAAAAATTAAATTAAAAAAAAAGTGCACTTGAGAACATGTGGAATTTAGCATCTCTGAGACAATATTTCTGTTGACTATGCGACTCTTTTAGTGCTTTCTAGGATGCCAGGCATTATACCCTACTTGGATGATGCCTCAATCATGGGATCCAGTCCTACTGAAATAATTGAACAACATATCAGGATTTTTCCCTGGTGGTTTCAACTTATTCTTAGATGAGGATATGAGACAAACACAGATCGGGTCAAGATGATTCTTTGTCTACACTTGTATACGTACACTTGTTTGTTTTTGTACTCAGATTGAACTTTTTCTAGTGTAATAAAGACAACTTCAATTAGAATGTGGAATTTAGATAAAATAGGTGTGCCTCCCCACCTTTCAATGTATCTACGTGATTCTTAAACACCCATAAAAGAGTAGCCAACTCTAGAAAGAAGGAAGAGTGCAGAGAACTTGGCACCCACTAACCACTAAGGTTCAAAACTCAGATAGCAGAATTGATGGACGGGGTTAGTGACAACCAAGGCTAGATTGAAAGAACGAACAATAGATACCTGTAACTCATTGTAAAGGTAGAAGAAATCTAGGCTGATTTATACCAAAGCCTGTGTTATTTGAGGGCAAGTCTGGTTCTGGGTGTAAAATTCAGTGATAGCAGAACTCTTTATTACCGTGTGTTTATGCATACGTGTGTGTGTGTATGTTTGCACATGCTTTGGATTAAACAGCTGTATGTGTGCATTCAAAGCACAGTACTATTTTAAGGCCTGATATCTTGCAGCATTCTTCAAATGAACTTAACATAGAAAGAGGAAGCTTTCTACTTAACACAGGGCATGCTGAGCTGTCACAGCATTCTGAGTGAGCTTAGAGATGTGGCATTGGTACCCCTGCACTGATTTCTTACACAGCTAGGAAGAAAAAGGCGGCAGCAGAGGTGAATTCTACCCTTAACTAGAGATAAGAAGGCCAAAACAGAGATTAGTTTGCTGAGAAATGAGCACTGGAATCAGGGCATGTATGTTCACCCTGTAGGTGATCAGAAATATATGGGAAGAGAAAACCAAGGCAGAGATTGATCAGGATGACACTGCCACATTGATCAAATATGACAGCTTCTTTTAGTGATGAGGTCAACAGGAAAACCATTAAAAGCATCTTCTCTATGAACACTTGGCACTGACTTTTCAGTCATGCCCCCTGAAAGCTCACAGAACTATAAAGTAAAGGCAGCAATGATTTCTCTGCCTCAACAACTGCTGAATCAGAATCCCAACAACTACTCACATAGACTGGAACAGCATAAAAATTCATTGGTGGATTTTTTCAAGTTACATTGGTCCAGGGGGAAAAGCATTATTTTGTGTACCAAGGGATATTCTTGTTTATTGGTGAGTTTCTATTTGTCTGGCTTCCTGAATGTGAAGGAGATACAAGCTTTAGAAGTCCAGATCATCTTGTGATGTAAAGAGTGAGGATGGCTGAGAGCCATTTTGCTGCAAGAAATCCACCATAAAACATCCCCGATTCCTATTGAAAAGTGCAAAACCACCATCATCTTGTCAGAATAGACTCCACCTGCAATGAAATCATACCTTGCTCATTTTCATGCAATAACAAGAGTTAGACAATTGTCATCTACATGATCTCAATTGTTCTCATAGTGAATGACTGACAGCTCAGGAATAGGATCATGATCTAACTGAGGCTTAATTATTATTGATGGAGACTAGGATACATTTAAGAACACTCAAAAGGAAACCTGATATGATGACTACAAGCTATTACTTGAAATTACTGAATACAAACTAATATAAATGAAGTGTCTATTTAACATATTAGTCAAATTAGGAGCTCTTAACCTCTGTAGGAATAAAATAACAAGTTGTGTATAAATGGAACACAAAATGAAGGGGGGAAGTTCAGGCAATTATTTCAGTCTGAAGCAGTAAATGAGAAAGTTCTTCAAATCTCTTAAAAGGTAGAACCAAATTCATGTTCCGTATTTAAGCTTGTGGACTGAGTGCTGTTGGAAGAGAGCTGTTCAAGGCACATACCCATTTGGTTCTCTTATGGGATGAAGAGGAATGAAGATGTCAGTACCTGGAATAATAGGGATGTTTAATACCTTTTAGAATAAAATTAAAACGAGAATGCCAGCTCATTCCTTTAGGTTATTTAACAGAATAAGAATTTAATACTGCAGTGATTACATTCTCATTTTGAAAATCGCTCACTCAGCCATCTATGGCGCATGTTCCACCTGTCAACTTCTATGTGTATATTTTAAAGAGTCAGAAAGTGTGGGTCCAACTCCAAGACAGAAATTGAGGAAAGAAATCAATCACTATGGAATTATAGGGAAGCTTCATGCAGGAGGTGGACATAAGACTGCTGTTAAATAACGGTAAGACACAGAGTAAAGAAAAGAGAAGGAAGAAGGGGCTTCCTATGTAGCAGAAACATTGATAGGGTGCGGACACCAAGTGTGGATGAGCCAGTAAATATCCACACCTTTATTAACTTAGTTAATAAAGACGATAATAATAACAGCTATTATTCATTGAACTTTAAATAGCCAGTAGAGAGTTTTAGACTTGAAGCCATAAGCCAAAGGAAGTTCCTATAGTCGTTCAGCATTGAAGGCGCAGGCTTCTTCCTGGTACTATCACTCCTTTTTAGGACTCATCTCCTAGATGGTTGTCCAGACATCAGTGATTATTTTAAACGTGCATGAATTCATGAGTTTTACTCTAAGCCATAGACACCCATGAGGTTCGGAGGGAGACAGGCAAACTAAGCAGACAAAGAAAGCAAAGTTAATGCTTTCTTATTAGTTGGGGCTTGGGCCCTAAAAAAAATTCAGAATTTAAGCAGGCGGGGACAGGCCACATAGAAGTCTTGTTATTCCTAAGCTTGTGAGATGCAAGTACTTTCAACCCTGTTCCATTTCTTTCATGTCCACTCAACCCCGAACTTTTCTGTTCTCCAAACCTCCAAACTTTGAGCTTGGGTTATATCACCATTGAAAAAATCAACTTATAGCATACCTGACAGAGGTCAGTAAAATGAGGCTGTTACCTTCCATGATAAAGACATGCCAGCAATTGGTTAAATAAACTGTCGTACATCCAGACAATGGAATATTAGTCCATGCTAAAGAGAGAGAACTATCATGGCATAAAAAGACATGAAGAAAACTTAAATGCACATTATTAAGTAAAGGAAGCCAATCTGAAAAGACTACATACTACATGATTCCAACATGTGACATTCTGGAAAAGGCAAAACTATGGAGACAGTAAAAATATCAGTGGTTGCCACAGTCTGGGGATGGGGGGCGGTGAGATGAATAGGAATAGACAGGTCATTATATATTTGTCCAAACCCACAGAATGTACACCACCAAGAGTGAGTCCTAATGTAAACTAGGGACTTTGGGTGATTACGATGTGTCATAGGTTCATAAATTATAACAAATATACTACCCTAGTGAGGGATGTTGACCATGGGGGAGGCCATGCATGGGGCAGGGAGTATATGAGAAATCTCTGTACCTTCCTCTCAATTTTGCTGTGAACTTAAAACTACACTAAAAAAATAAAGTGTTTAAATATATATATACTAGCATTTAACTAATATTTGATCTGTTAAGGGTTAGAAATAAGGGAAGTTTTTACTTTTCTTGTTTGTACACAAATGTTTGTATGATTGCATATCTGATCATTTTCTTGGTATAAATTCTTTGCAGTAAAATTGCTCACTCAAGATGTTTCTTTTGACTCTTGATGCATATTGAAAATTTTTCCTCCAAAAAAACTGTACCATTTATTCTATCATCAGCTGCATATTTGAGTGTCCATTTTAACACATCCTGAACAACAGTGCCTACTACCATTTTGTAAAATATTTGACAGTTTGATAGATGCAAAATTATTCCTTTTGTTTTCTTTGGTTGCAAAGGGGGAGTAAACCTTTTTCATTATTTTGAATTGTGTATTCCTATTTCTTCATTATTTTAAGTTTAAATAATGATATTTATTGTAATATTTTCAAGTAGTTATAATTTTTTCACTTTTGTGAATTTTGTTGCAAGTAAGTACAAACTATAAGTCTGATTTACCAAGCACATCACTGTGCTGTGTCTTTGGAACAAGAATTTCCTGGCAGGAGAGTTGCTAGAAGCAGTGTTTCTGATTTCTGCCATAGCACACAGACACCTCAGAGTGCACAGTTCTATGAAAAGGCCAAGTCATGTACAGGAAGCAATCTCAGGGTCTAGGAAACTGGCTTAACGTCTCTGCCCCTCTTTCCACATTTAGTTTAGTTCCTTTGTTTATTTTGTCCTGTGAACAATTTAGCAATATCTCTACCAAGTAATTTTGTTAAAACATTCAATTTCATTATCAGTTTGCCATATATTGGAGTGCGCAATAACATCTGATGGGCACTTATAATTTTACAACCTAAGAGGAAATTTAGTAGAAAGCAACAGGCATAGAGAAGTAAAAACATCCCTAGCATCCCTAATATCATATGGATATCTCCAGACAGAACCTGGGAAATGAGAGCCTGGGAGGGGCTGAAACTGGGAAGTGGGCTGCCAGATCCTGCCTGCAGAAAACTAGTCTGAAGGCATAACCCTGTACCCAAGGAGTATTGCCTGGGCTACCAGATTACAAGTCTCTGGAAGGCATCGTTCTCAGAGAACACAATAACAATTGTGCCCCTGGAGTTGTGCAATGTGGTATTCCCTCCTAAAACCAGGGACAGAGTCAGGCAAATAAGTTTAGCAGGAAAGGGAGAACTCATGTTGGGACTTCGGAAATAGGAAGCAATGGAAGAGCCATGCAGATACCTGCAACCTGACAGTGGCCAGAGTCAGCACTCTTTCAATGGGCAGGTTGTAAGGCAGGATTTCTCTGTCTAGGAAAGGGATTATTAAGAACAATCATATAAGGAACTCTGGGACTACAGAATGTACCAGGGAGGGGACTCAGACACAGAAATACATAGAGTTAGGTATTAGATTGGGTGGTTCAAGGTGGGGAAATGATGAAGCCAGGAGCTCAAGACTAGGAGGAGTAAAGGTGATTCTTGTTGAGCTGAGGGTTGTAGCAGATACTATTAGTGCTCTGCCCAGATCACCTTTACCAGCCAGAATACACATACCCCAGATGCTGCAGTGTGATGGATAACAACCCATAGCTGCCTTCTGTGAAGAATTGCTCTCAGACAACTTGGAGATGCCTCATCAGGAAGACCACACCTCCCCACCGTCCCGACTCCATGTAAGAACTTGGCCAATGACTGACTGACTCTGAAGTTCAAAAAACTGGTCTCCTTGCTAACTCTGTGGCCAATCTGTATTCCAGAGCATCCTTGTGGGACCAGACTGGATCAGACTCCAGCTGAGACATTGCTAGCTTATTCCCCAGCCCTATCCTGAATCCCTCCCTCTCCTCTTGAGAGCGTGCCTCAATATATTATTAGCAAAAGAATCTTTGCCTCTGGCTCTGCTTCTCAGAAACCCAACCTAACAGGACAAATGGCCTGTAATGTACTAGACCATAGTTAATATGTTCAAGACTCTAAAACTCTTCCTGGCTTTTCTACTCCACATCAGGACTGATTGTGAGGCACTTCTCTCAATTATTATCAGCATTGGATTTTTTTAAGGTATCTGCTAAAATGAAGGTTCCTGGTCTCCATCCTAGATCTATTAAAAAAAGAATCACCATTACTGAGGCCAGAGTACCTTGGGAGATTCTCATGCACTTTAAAGATTAAGAATGATGTCCTAGGAGTTGGAGTAGGAAGTTATTGATGGAAATCAAGTGGGTAGGCAAATGAAGGGGAGAGGGTCGCAGGAGCTGGGAATAAGGCTGAAACAGAAGTAGAGATTTAATGCATAGCTAATGCAATGTAATGCAAATAAGAGGCATGTTACTAGTGAAAGCAGCTTTCCCAAATAGGGATTCAGAGCTGGAAAATACGTAATAGAGAATTACGTGTCCTTTGTTAGTTGCTGTCACTTCATTGACCCCTAGGCCTCCTACTTATAAAGTGGGAATAATGAAGCCTCCACTTAACAACCCATATGCATATTATGGAGATAGACTGAAACAATGTGCTAGGTGCTTTAAATCAGTTGGAAGAAAAGGCATTACATAAATACAAGTTCTAACAAGCATTAATACCTTCTTGGCTGAGTTTCAAAACCACAGCCAAGTTTTAAAGCCTTACAATATTCATGAAGCTGTAATGAAGTTCGAGAGGCTTCAGATTTAATCTGCAAGATGTCAGTCAATGAAAGGGATTTCTTATTCAATTTCTAAATTATTCCTAACTGAAGGCAGATAGCACCTACAAGAATTCTGCAACTGGAGACTTATATTTGCTTTAAGAGCGAGACTGCATACTAGATAATTTTTCTCATTAAATTTTGGCTGAATTCCAAAAGGAAGAAGATTTTCAAATGAAGAGAAATTCTTTACACAGGAATTTACTCAAGGATGAGGTCTAGTCATATATCACCAGGACCATGGAATGGTCTTGGCCTGAGAGAAAATTAGGTTGTCAAGACAAAGGCCTCAAGCTTATGGTGATTTATTAGTGGACAAAAAGACATCATGGCACACTAATAGCATGTGAAGATGCAGATAATGATACATCATGTGCTTTCCACCCCATATAACCACTCTATTACAGCACACCTGCTTTCCCTGGGACTTTTCCACACCTGGCCAGACATAAGTTGATGGGAAGTGTATATGAAGAGAGAACAGCAGATTTGCATTCTGGTCTTAGCCTGTTCATATTAACCAGTGCGACTGTAAGTCATTAACAAATTTTGGCCTTAGCTTCTCCATATGTTTTCAGGAGGATAATAGGGTCAAATTTGTAGATATTGCATGAGAAAATTTACACGGTATTTGTGTTGTGTGGCTATGCACAAGACAGTAAATCTTTCTGGGTCAAGGTTCCTCATCTTGTAAAATAAGAAAGGATGATCTAGGTAAATGCCAACATTTGCAATATGAATTCGAAGTATGTGCAGATCTCCACACTAAAGGTAATCCACTGGCTGACGATAAAGCCACCCAATTACCCATGATTGTCACTGGCGTTCTGGGGAGTAGTAAGGAAGACTGAAGAGCCTAATTCTTTCTGGTCACTGTTTTTCACTTTCTCATTTCCTAAAACTTACATTGTGGCAAACAATTAGGGTCAGATGTACCTATGTTTCACTTCTCTGCCACTGTTGACTTCCTGGTAGAAGTTCTAATTAGCAGTGAAATGGCTGAAGGATGAGTTAGGCAAAGGGAGGAAGAAGAGAAAATCAGACTGAAAAGCAAGGATTTTATAATAATAATGTGTGATTTGATAGTTTCCCATTGTATTTTTCTAGGCTTGAATGAAATAAACATGGGGGGGGGCGGAAGAGAGAGAGAGAGAGAGAGAGAAAGAATATCAGAGATTTTTGCTTGACCTAGGCAAAAAAATATGATGAGTAATAAACCATGGATGTAAGAATCAGCAGCTCAGGATTTAGGATTTTGTCTCTAGGGTCTTTGAGCAGTTGTAGCCATTGCAGCCATTATTTGCACCCATGTGAGGAGAACATTAACTCCTTCCTGGGAGCAACACATCCTGAGTGACAGGAATGGTCTCTTATCAGACGACCAGAGTCTCTCCTACCAGCTGAATCCTACCAAATGATGCCAGATGATTCAGCATCTATGCCTGCCCACATCACCACCAGGAAATGTAATAAAATCTATATGCAATTTCTTTCCTGATCATGGTCCTAAAGAACCAAAACAGAGATGGAGCAAAAGACTTGTTACTCATGTTAGGAGACAATCCAAAGCACATATTTGAGGTAAATTAGACAATTCAAAGCACATATTTGAGGTAAATTAGTGTTGTTCAACTGTCAGCAACTACTCCTCAGAGAGGTTATATTTCCAAGATCATTTAACTAAAATTTTAAAACTATCTTTCATGAAGACAATATGTTCTGAAAATGGATAAGGAGTGATAGCTTTTAATTTCTTGTGGTAGGCAGAAGGGCCCCCTACAGACGTCCAGATCTCTGGAACCTGTGAGTGTTATGTTACATGGCAAAGGTATTCTGTAATTAAGGTTGAGGGGCTTAAAAATAAGGGGATTATTCTGGACTATCCAGGTAGATCCAATCTAACCCACATGAGCCTTAAAAATAGAGAACTTTGGCTCGCTGGAGTCAGAGAAGTGTGGCAGAAGACGAATTGGAGAGATTTGAAGCGTGAGAGGGATTTGATCGATCCTTGCTGAAGCAGTCATATGGAAAGCAGGAAAAAGTATGTGGGAAACCTATAGGAACAACTGCTAGCTGACAGGAAGCAAAGATACAAGGACAAGCTGCAAAGGACAGATTTCTGCCAACAAGCTAAATGAGCTTAGGAAGGATTCTTCCCCAGAGTCTTGTGAGACACTCCACACGACTCAGTTGGGCCAGTTATACCAAGACTTGTGACCTACACAACTGTGAGATAATAACTGGATGTTATTTTAAGCTGCTAACTTTGTGATCATTTGTTAAGGTAGCAGTAGAAAACGAATACAACTCTCACTGGCTGATACACATGGTGTATTAGCCTCCAGCCAACTACAGAAAGTAGATAATAAGAGACCCACAAGGAGAAGACAACTAGCTTTTATATTTCATGAAATCTACCACCTCAATAAATACTGTAGTGTTCAAAGAGTACTTCTCTCTGAATATTTAAGAAATAAAGAAATGCTCATTTCCCTGAAATGATAACCAGACAGTGTGCTATCTCCATTCTGGTTCTATGATTTTTTCCAACTTCCAAGCTATTGAACAGTCTGAAAGCCTATTTTTCTATCAACCAGCTGATTTTAAGGCCGTCCTTCAAAGACAGTTGTCAGCCAGACCGTTATTTTTTTACTGTCACTTATAGAAGCTTAAAGTCATCTTCAAAAATAAACATGTATGAGGTTAGAAAGCTTTCTTTCAAAAGAAAATGGAACAAAATTGACATCTATTTGTACACTGCTTATTAAGACTTTATTCTGGAGTTGAAGAAACTAAGGTTGCTCCTGACCCCATAACTAGTAAGCAACACGCTAGAGATAGAAATTCATTTGTCGGTCTCCTAAGCATGGGGTCTTAAAAGGACTTTTCCAGTTAAGAATTAATTATATCCCTTGCTTATGACAGTCTTCTGAATTTATTAACAGGATTTGAAAATATATAGACACACACACACAACAGTGAACTAGACTCTGTTCTTTGGTTTGTACAATACCTTTTCCCATTGTTTCCTGTTTATTATCCATTTTTCCCTAGCTAGAAAAAAATTAAGTATAAAAACACCATATCATCTTATTCTACAGAGTTTGATTCTTCCTCTCCCAGTGCCTTCTCTCTGGGCTGGGGCAAACCCTTATGCCCTGGCTGGGGTGGGATATGGTTCTAAGAGGGTTCTAAGTTAGGATGAACACATTCCACAGAACATTCCAGGACAGCTGATGGAACATTCCTGGCAGTTCCCTGAAACCCATTCCTACTGGTGCCTAAATTCTGCCACAGTGGTGCCCTCATCAGTTCCTCTTCTGAGAGCCCTCCTCCTGAGAGGCGTGGCTGCAGGGCCCTCTGCGCTCTCTCTTCCTGCACGAATCTAAACTTCACAGTTAGCACATTTTTTATAGCTCGGACTTTCCTGTCCTGTCAGTTTCTAGATCTCATATCAGTTTCCGTATCTCATAATTTAGCACTTCATTATTTCAGCCTATCGTGCTATTATATATGCTTAGGTCATGTTAGTTAATTGAATCATGTGAATATGTCCCATCACCTCAATCAGACTATACATTTCTGTGAGCGCAGCTATCATTTTACTAAGCTTGTGCACCACACAGCATATCATTACACACTCACACAGCATTTGGGACATAATAGTATAGAATAAACATCCGGTAGATTTACTTACATTTAACTTAGACTTGATCAAATAGTTGATTGATCCTGCCCTTGTTACAGAATATATGTATTATCCCCTTTTTGTTCCTATCTAAACAACAAGGAATTTTAAATAAAGCAGCATTGTAAAATAAAAGTAATTGGTAGAGTGGGGATAATATCAGGCTGACAATGCAGTGTTTAGATGTGGGTAAGAGAAGGAAACAGAGATAAGAAGAAAAAAGATTATTTTAACCTAAGATAAAATTGAAAATTTAAATTATAATATTGGATCAACAATATCACTACAACATGTAGGAACTGGTTATACATAAGATAAAGTTTATAATGTAAAAAAGGCAAGTGAAAATAAATTTGATATGGTATTGGGAATGTGGAAAATTTTCCCATAGATTTCTGTTGTTATTTTAACATTATTTTCCCAGTAAAAACTTTTTGAAAGTACATGAATTCCAACAGAGGCAGTAAAAATATCAGTTGTCGCCAGTGCCAGGGGCAGGAGGAGGGGGGAGAAGGAAGAATGAGTAGGAGGAGCACAGTGGATTTTGAGGGTAATGAAAACACTCTGAATGATACTGTGATGGTGGATATATGTCATTATACATTTGTACAAACCCGTATGATGTACAACACCTGGATTGAGCCCTAATGTAAACTATGGGTTTTGGATGACAATAATGTCAGTGTAGTTCATCTATTGTAACATATGTACCACTCTGATGAGGAATGTTGATAATGGGAAAGGCCGTGCATGTGTGGGGTAGAGAGTATATGGGAAATCTCTGTACTTGCCTCTCAATTTTGCTGTAACCTAAACTTCTCTTTAAAAAAGTCCAAATTTTTTAGAAGGTCATAACAAAAAAAAAGTACACCGATTCTCTCTGAAAACTTCTCTCTTGAGTTATTTTCCAAGCTAAATAAAATGACTGTCTAAAACAACCAACAAAAATACTTTTCACAGGAAAAATGAAGATGAATGCACCATCAGTCTTCAACATTTTTCCTCTCAACCAGCAGTTTTAAAGGGAGACAAGAGTGTTCCTCAGGCTACCCAGTCATGACCACACAGCCAACCTTTCTGCCATTCAGGAGACTTCCTGCCATGCACTTTGGTAAACCATGTTTACAGTTTATATAGTTTTGCACTGTTTTTTTCCCCCTGAAGCTAATAAAAAGCCTATTTGGCACTAGCATGTTAGGCCAGTCAGGAAGAAACCTTAGAAAATTTGAGGAATAATTTGTAGGGAAATCATTTAAAAGTTACATTTAAAATTTTGCAGAGATTCACTTTTGGTGCCTCTTTCTATATCTATGTCTTTGATTATTCCCTCCAAAGCATCCAAACTCTTATCACTGCCTTCACGATGTCCTCTCTTCACAGCACCCTACCTCAGTCAAGAGAAAGGGACATCTGAGAATCTTAACTCCACAAAATGTGGAGCTCTTCCCTCAGACCCCTGTCCTCCTATAAAATATATGTCTTAAGCCCTGTTTGTTGCAATCTGAATACCAAGGAATTTTAAGTAAAGCAATGGTCTCTGTAGCAGCATTCAAGTTAATTGTGTGCATACATCCAAGACATCATTGGTCTTATAATAGGTAATAGGAGCTTTAATGCAACAAGAGATTTGCTGGGCCAGGGAATCTCTGAGTGATGTTCAATCTCATCCTTCATCCACTCATTCAGCTCAATGTATTTCACACCCACCTTGTTATTGTGCGTGGTGACAGAGGAGATGCAAAGGTGTATCCTGCATCACAACCTGTAAGGAAACTATAGTCTAAGAGAGTAGCCTGACAATAGCTACAAGAAATACAGAGATGCCTCAGGGAAAGTTCAAAGGTAACAGATGATAACACATGGTCCAAGGTGGGGTGAGGTGGGGTCAGAAGTGTGCACACTGAAACCACCGACATGGCATTTACCAACAGATGGACAGGACAGGCTGCCACCAGCTGCTGGCCTCGCCTGACCTACTGAGGGTGAAAGACAACTGAGGCCCAAGATAGTATCCTCCTTGGGGTCTGGGGCTCCTTTTTCCTCAGGTAAGGAAACAAATGAAGGTTGGGATAGAAATCCCAACCTCTCAGAAGCAGTAAAAGTTCCCCTGAGCTCAGTATTCTGGAAGCCTGTGAATATACCTGACAACTGGAAAGATGGAACATTCAAGAGAATAGAAAGAAATGTCAGCTAAATTGTATGACAAACATGGAAAGAACACAATGAGCACAACTAGGGCACCTACCAGGCACCGGAGGGGGACCACGGACACCTAAGGACACGGGAGGAACCCCCAGTGACCAGGTAGGATGTGGGGTGTGGGGGGAGTGAAGGGGGAGGAGAAGTGGAGGTGGGCGGGACTGGTGACCCTGGGGGCGACTGGGAAAGGGGAAGAGATCCCACGCCCGAAGGGGGAAATTGGGGGACAATTGGGAGGGCAGAGGATCAAAAGGGAGCATGGCCAGGTTTCCCCTGCCCACTTGGGCCCCCGGGAGAGTTCTGAGATCCCAGGCCTGATCCTCTGCCTACGGAGGCCCCCTCCAGCCTGGTGGATCCTGAGGGAGTGAGAGGGAGGGAAGGGGGAGCAAAAGTAAAGGCCAGGCCTACAGGACTGGCACCCCTGAGGGGTGGCTGGGGGAGGGGAGGAGTTCCTACACCCAGCGGGACCCACCCATGGTTAGGGGTCCTGGGGGAGATGGGGTGGGGGGTGCGTGGAGCAACGGAAGGGAACGTGGCCACTTAGGCACCAGGGAGCCTGTTGGGCTCCTGGACCTAATCCTCTGCCCTCGGAGCCTCCCTTCTGCGGCACAGAGCCCAAGCCCCGCCCCTACACCCCCCCCAGGGCCCCACCTCTACACTCGGAGACCCCCTCTGAGAACCCCTCCAACGGTGCTGGGCCTAAACCCCACACACACACCCTCACCCAGGGTCCTACCTCCAAACTCCAGAGCTCCACACTCCCGAAGGCCCCCATTGGACGTCCTGCCTCTCTGTTTCCAGGCAGGTCCTAAGCAGAGGCCCCGCCCCACGCTTGAACATCACACCGCCTAGGCCCAGCACCCAAGGCCTTTTCCTGCTGCGTAGGTCCTTAGCCTAGGCCTCACCCCACACTCAAATGTCACCACCCCCCGCCCACCCCGCCCAGGTCCTGCTCCACCCTAAACCCTGCCCCTGCCTAAACTCCACTTCCCATAGCCAAGGCCATTTTTTTCTTTTCTTTTTTTTCCTCTTTTAGATTGGAGTTCTGTTTTACCTTGTTGATTTATTGGTGTTGATTCATTTATATTTTTGTTTTTCTAATAAATATTTTATTTTACTAATTTTGTTTTATTCTTTATACTTTGTTATTGTTCTGTTCCTTTTGGCTTGTTCCCCTTTTTACTTTTTTCTTTTTTCTCTATTTTCTGTTGTGGTTTTGTTTTACCTTGTTGCAGTTGTTTCAATTATATTTTTAATTTCCCTAATATATTTTTTATCTTTCTAATTTTATTTTGTTTTTTATTCTTTGTTATTGTACTGCTCCTTTTTTTCTTTTTTTTTTCTTGTTTTTTTTTTTTTGCCTCACCACGTGGCTTGTGGAATGTTGGTTCCTAGGCCAGATTCAGGCCCGAGCTCCTGTGGTGGGACCTCTGGGTCCAAACTGCTGGACTAACAGAGAATGTCAGACCCCAGAGAATATCAATCAGAGTGAGGTCTCCCAGAGGTCCTCATCTCAGCACCAAGACCCAGTTCTATCCAACTGCCTGCAAACTCCAGTGCTGGACACCTCAGGCCAAACAACCAGTAAGACAGGAATACAGCCCCAACCATCAAAAAAAAAAAAAAAAGAAACGTCAAAAAAAAATGTTACAGATGAGGAGCAAGGTAAAAACCACAAAATGAAGACGAAATAGGCAACTACCTGAAAAAGAATTCAGAGTAATGATAGTAAAGATGATCCAAAATCTTGGAAACAGAATGGAGAAAATACAAGAAAAATTAAACAAGGATCTAGAAGAACTAAAGAGCAAACAAACAGTGATGAACAACACAATAACTGAAATTAAAAATACTCTAGAAGGAATCAATAGCAGAATTGATTGAGGCAGAAGAACGGATAAGTAAGCTGGAAGATAAAATGGTGGAAATAACTGCCAGCGAGCAGAATAAAGAAAAAAGAATGAAAAGAATTGAGGACAGTTTCAGAGACCTCTGGGACAACATTAAACACACCAACATTTGAATTATAGGGGTCCCAGAGGAGACGAGAGAGAGAAAGGACCCAAGAAAATATTTGAAGAAATTATAGTCGAAAACTTCCCTAACATGGGAAAGTTAAGCCCATCAAGCCCAGGAAGGGCAGAGAGTCCCATACAGGATAAACCCAAAGAGAAGCATGCCAAGACACATATAAATCAAACTATCAAAAATTAAATACAAAAGAAGAAATATTAAAAGCAACAAGGGAAAAGCAACAAATAACATACAAGGGAATCCCCATAAAGTTAACAGTTGATCTTTCAGCAGAAACTGCAAGCCAGAAGGGAGTGGCAGGACATGTTTTAAATGATGAAAGGGAAACACCTAAAACCAAGATTATTCTATCCAGCAAGGATCTCATTCAGATTCGATGGAGAAATCAAAAGCCTTACAGACAAGCAAAAGCTAAGAGAATTCAGCACCACCAAACCAGCTTTACAACAAATGCTAAAGGAACTTCTCTAAGCGGGAAACAAAAGAGAAGAAAAAGACCCACAAAAACAAACCCAAATCAATTAAGAAAATGGTGATAGGAACATACATATCAATAATCACCTTGAATGTAACTGGATTAAATCCTCCAAACAAAAGACACAGACTGGCTGAATGGATACAAAAACAAGACCCATATATATGCTGTCTACAAGAAACCCAATTCAGACCTAGGGACATATACAGACTGAAAGTGAGGAGATGGAAAAAGATATTCCATGCAAATGGAAATCACAAGAAAGCTGGAGTAGCAATTCTCATATCAGATAAAATAGACCTTAAAATAAAGGCAGTTACAATAGATAAGGAAGGACACTACATAATGATCAAGGGATCAATCCAAGAAGAAAACATAACAATTATAAATATTTATGCACCCAACATAGGCAATACCTAAGGCAAATGCTAACAGCCATAAAAGGAGAAATCGACAGTAACACAAAAATTGTGGAGGACTTTCACACCCCACTTACACCAATAGACACATCATCCAGACAGAAAATAAATAAGGAAACACAAGCTTTAAGTGACACAATAGACCAGATAGACTTAACTGATATTTTTAGGACATTCCACCCGAAAGCAGAAAATACACTTTCTTCTCAAGTGCACACAGAATGTTCTCCAGAATAGATCACATCTTGAGCCACAAATCAAGCCTTGGAAAATTTAAGAAAATTGAAATCATATCAAGCATCTTTTCTGACCACAATGTTATGAGATTAGAAATCAATTACAGGAAAAAAAATAGTAAAAAACACAAATACATGGAGGCTAAACAGTGCGCTGCTAAATAACGAACAGATCACTGAAGAAATCAAAGAAGAAATCCAACAATATTTAGAAAAAAATGACAATGAAAACACGACGATCCAAAACCTATGGGATGCAGCAAAAGCAGTTCTAAGTGGGAAGTTCATAGCAATTCAAGCTCACCTCAAGAAACAAGAAAAATTTCAAACAAAAAATCTAACTTTACAACTAAAGCAATTAGAAAAATAAGAACAAAGAAAACCCAAAGTTAGTAGAAGGAAAGAAATCATAAACATCAGAGCAGAAATAAATGAAATAGAAACAAAGAAAACAATAGTAAAGATCAATAAAACTAAAAGCTGGTTCTTTGACAAGATAAACAAAATTGATAAACTTTAGCCAGACTCATCAAGAAAAAAAGGGAGAGGACTCAAATCAGTAAAATTAGAAACAAAAAAGGGGAAGTTACAACTGACACCACAGAAGTACAAAAGATCATAAGAGACTACTACAAGCAACCATATGCCAATAAAATGGACCACCTGGAAGAAATGGACAAATTCTTGGAAAAGTACAAGCTTCCATGATTGAACCAGGAAGAATTAGAAAATATAAACAGACCAATTGTAGGTAATGAAATTGAAACTGTAATTAAAAATCTTCCAACAGGGGCTTCCCTGATGGCTCAGTGGTTGAGAATCTGCCTGCCAATGCAGGGGACACGGGTTCGAGCCCTGGTCTGGGAAGATCCCACATGCCACGGAGTAACTAGGCCCGTGAGCCACAATTACTGAGCCTGTGTGTCTGGAGCCTGTGCTCCGCAACAAGAGAGGCCGCGATAATGAGAGGCCCGCGCACTGCGATGAAGAGTGGCTCCCACTTGCTGCAACTAGAGAAAGCCCTCGCACAGAAACGAAGACCCAACACAGCCATAAATAAATAAATAAATAAATAAATAAACCCAAAGTTTAAAAAAAAAAAAAAAAAGACAAACCCACAGCAAACATCACTCTCAATGGTGAAAAACAGAAAGCATTTCCTGTAAGATCAGGAAGAAGACAAGGATATGAACTCTCGCCACTATTATCCAACATAGTTTTGGAAGTCCTAGCCAAAACAGAAATCAGAGAAGAAAAAGAAATAAAAGGAATACAAATTGGAAAAATAGAAGTAAAACTGTTACTGTTTGCAGATGACATGATACTATACATAGAAAATCCTAAAGATGCCACCAGAAAACAAGAACTAATCAATGAATGTGTTGAGGTTGCAAGATACAAAATTAATGCACAGAAATATCTTGCATTCCTATACACTAACAATGAAAGATCAGAAAGAGAAATTAAGGAAAAAATCCCATTTACCATCACAACAAAAAGAATAAAATATCTAGGAATAAACCAACCTAAGGAGGCAAAAGACTTGTACTCAGAAAACGATAAAACACTGCTGAAAGAAATGAAAGATAACATAAACAGATGGAGAGATATACCATGCTCCTGGAATCGAAGAATCAATATTGTGAAAATGACTATACTACCCAAAGCAATCTACAGGTTCAATGCAATCCCTATTAAATTACCAATGGCATTTTTCACAGAACTAGGACAAGAAATTTTACAGTTTGTATGGAAACACAAAAGACCCTGAATAGCCAAAGCAATCTTAAGAAAGAAAAACGGAGCTGGAGGAATCAGGCTCCCTGACTTCAGACTATACTACAAAGCTACAGTAATCAAGACAGTATAGTACTGGCACAAAAACAGAAATATAGATCAATGGAACAGGATAGAAAGCCCAGAGATAAACCCACACACATATGGTCACCTTATCTTTGACAAAGGAGGCAAGAGTATACAATGGAGAAAAGACAGTCTCTTCGATAAATGGTGCTGGGAAAAATGGACAGCTACATGTGAACGAATGAAGTTAGAACACACCCTAACACTACACACAAAAATAAACTTAAAATGGATTAAAGACCTAAATGTAAGTCCAGACATGATAAAACTCTTAGAGGAAAACATAGGCAGAACACTCTATGACATAAATCACAGCAAGATCCTTTTTGACCCACCTCCTAGAGTAAGGGAAATAAAAGCAAAAATAAACAAATGGGACCTAATGAAACTTAAAAGCTTTTGCACAGCAAAGGAAACCATAAACAAGATGAAAAGACAACCCTCAGAATGGAAGAAAATATTTGTAAATGAAGTAACTGACAAAGGATTAATCTCCAAAATATACAAGCAGCTCATGCACCTCAATATCACAAAAACAAACACCCCAATCCAAAAATGGGCAGAAGACCTAAATAGACATTTCCCCTAAGAAGACATATAGATGGCCAACAAATACATGAAAAGATGCTCAACATCACTAATCATTAGAGAAATGCAATTCAAAACCACAATGAGATATCACCTCACATCGGTCAGAATGGCTGATCAAAAAATCTACAAACAATAAATGCTGGAGTGGGTGTGGAGAAAAGGGAACCCTCCTGCACGGTTGGTGGGAATGTAAATACAGCCACTATGGAGAACAGTAGGGAGGTTCCTTAAAAAACTAAAAATAGAAATACCCTATGACCCAGTAATCCCACTACTGGGCATATACCCTGAAAAAACCGTAATTCAAAAGGAGACATGTACCACAATATTCATTGCAGCACTATTTACAATAGCCAGGATGTGGAAGCAACCTAAATGTCCATAAACAGATGAATGGATAAAGAAGATGTGGTGCATATATACAATGGAATATTACTCAGCCATAAAAAGGAATGAAATTGAGTTATTTGTAGTGAGGTGGATGGACCTAGGATCTGTCATACAGAGTGAAGTAAGTCAGAAAGAGAAAAACAAATACCGTATGCTAATGCATATACATGGAATTTTAAAAAGCGGTACTGATGAACCTAGCAGCAGGGCAGGAATAAGGACGCAGATGCAGAGAACAGACTTGAGGGCACAGGGTTGAAGGGGAAGTTAGGATGAAGTAAGAGAGTAGCATTGACATATTTACAATACCAAATGTAGAATGGATATCTAGTGGGAAGCTGCTGCATAGCACAGTGAGATCAGCTTGATGCTTTGTGACGATCTAGAGGGATGGGATAGGGAGGGTGGGAGGGAGGCTCAAGAGGGAGAGGATATGGGGATATATGTATACATAGAGCTGATTCACTTTGTTGTACAGTAGAAACTAACAAAACATTGTAAAGCTTTTGTACTCCAATAAAGATGTGAAAAAAAAAAGAAAGAACACAATGATTTAAAAATTGTGATATATAAGATAGATGTTACATGTCATGTTTAGGTAAGTAAAATGGTTTTAAATGTATTATATCCATGTATATACATAGAGTTAATATCATTAAGACAATATTACTATTTAAATACTTGTGTAAGAGCATCACATAATTTATTTCACTTAATTTTAATATTTGCACTTTAACATTGGTATATACTTACAATGTTACAGATGAGGCAAGTGAGGCCTCAAAATATTAAAAAAAATTTTTCCAGAGCCACCCATATCAAGGAGTAAAGCCAGAAATCAAATAATGATCTACTAACCCACATCTAGGCTAGAGTAGGTCTTTGTGTGTGTGTGTGTGTGCGTGTGTGTGCATGTGTGTATGTGATATTTTAAAGGAGCTTGAGGACAGTAGGTCACACTTTTATTTTAGTCACAGCAGTGCTTTAATTAGCAATACTGTCCACAGAGGAATTTTAAACTAGAGAACAATATAAATAATTTCAATTACAGAAAATCCCATCTTGTTTTTGACATATAATAATTGAATAGAGATGGTACTTTCAAACTTCTGGCAACCTTGCACTGTAGACATGATGTGGCCAAAGAAAATATTATTTATTTTTATGAGCAGCTGCCCCTGACTAAGATGAACAGAGTGTGAAGCAGGCAGAGATGAAGCAGGTGGTAATCCCACAATCTGTGGGGTGCCTGTAATACCTGCTTGTCAAATCCAGCCCTCATAGTTCCATCAGCCTCAACAACTCCCTGACCTTTAGTCTTCCTTTGCTAAATGCCCCCACGCAGTGCCTATGTTTAAAGTCCTTTGCTTGTCTTTCATCAAAGAAGAAGCTGGGGAAAGAATGGGGGTGAGATGGGATCAGGAGGGTCCAACCTGAAACCACCAATTTGAAATCTACTGAATTACCTTGTTGTCCCTGGAAGCATTGGGAACAGCCATATAGGAGCAGCTCTTTAGGGGGAAATGCACGGGAATTCCCTGGCAGTCCAGTAGTTAGGACTCTGCATCCACTGCTTGGGGCCCTGGGTTCAATCCCTGGTTGGGGAACTGAGATTCTGCAAGCCGTGTGGCGCAGCCAAAAAAAAAACATAGGGGAAATTCTCAATCCTCCAATGAGCTTGCATAGCTCACTGCATTGACCCCACTGTCTTCCCTCCTCCTCACACTTGAAATGCATGTAGTCATCATGACCTTGGCCTACTTCCAATATGTTATAGGGATTAGCCCTAATAAGCCATTTTTTATTTTCCGTAAAAATGATTGGTCCTAAAGTGGTCTCTTAATCACAGCTCCAGGAGGAAGTTATCTCAGGACTCCATTCCAGGAAGAGCTTCATTTTAACGAAGGATGATAAGCAACTTGTATATCTGTGTCTTTTGGACACTGTGGTTCAAAGTCAGAGGTGTTGTCTATCTCTAGCCACAGAACGTAATCTCATGACATGTATTTTGTTTCTAAACACAACTTTCACTTTATCTCATTTTTCCCTGCCCTTATTCTACAAAATTTCCATTTTGTAAAAAGTCATATTGTAACTGTCACAACCAAGATGAGCATAAGGAGACATGACAGCTAAATGTAACGTAATACTCACTGAATGGTATCCTGGAACAGAAAAAAAAAAAAAAAGGCATTGGATAAAAATTAAGAAAGTATGAATAAAATACGAACTTTAGTTAATAAAATGTGTCAATATTGTTTCATTAATTATAACAAATCTAAGGCACCAATATAGCATGTCAGTAATGGAGGAGCCTGATTGTGAGGTATGTAGAATCTCTGCACTATCCTCACGATTTTTCTGTAAGTCTAGAACTATTCTACAAAAGTGTTTATTTTTAAAAGATCAAGGCATATATAAGTCACCTTATACCATAGCTAACTTTCTGGAATATTTATCTTCTGCTTATTTCACTAAAAGGCATATTGTTGAAACTTTTGTAGATTGCCTTAAATAATTATTGGAAAAAAGCTAGTTATTAATGCATAAGACACATTCAGACATGTATACATAAACTTTTGGTTAAATGGTCTAGCCTGATGTACAGATTTTCATAATATCTTTAGCTTATATGTGCTGTGCCAAATAACTAGAAGACTTCTGCATAGTTCCTTCGTTACACATCTTGATTCATCTATTATTTATCATGTTTATTATTTTTTTGTTATGAGAACTTGTAACACCTATTCTCTTAGCAACTTTCAAATACGCAGTACAGTATTATTAACTACAGTCACCATGCTGTACATTGCATTCACATGACTTATTTTATAAATGGAAGTTTGTATATTTTTTGTTTGTGTTTTCATTATTATTTATTCATATCACCTATTTTTTTTAAACAATGATACCTAGGTATATTCTCAAAAGTACTATTTGACTTTTGTTTGTATTCTTTCTTTTCAATAAACTTAATTCTAATAGCTATATAACCACACCTCTAACTTGATCACATCACTTTACAGTCTAGGACTTAGGCGCTCATGACTTAATCTTACCTGCAAACTGAAGAAGTCACTAATGACATGTTTTAAAGACTCAGAGGCCAAGACTGATTTCCTTTATTATGTACAGATTTTAAAATGAGAAAGTACAAGTTTTATAACAAGAATTTAAAAAGTAAAACAATTTTAATTTCAAGAAAGGGCACTCTGATAAAGGACGTGTTGGAAGATAAAAGTTTTAAAAATTATAAAATCTGAGAAAATATTCAGCCTCAGTGATAATAAGAAAGGTAAAAATTAAAATGACACTAATTTTCACATATTATTTTAGGAATTTTAAAAAGTATAATGCCTAATAACAGTGTGCCAGGGACTCGGATAATCCCGTGAAGAAGGTTGCAGCTGAGAATTCTTAGCCATTTGTTACATTACAATATCTTCTTACCCTTTGAACGTAGAGACTTTGAAAACTGTCACTTAAGAGAAGATGATGCAGCCAGGCTGAGGCCATTTTATACCTAGGGGTTGATGTAAATAAATTACTATGAGAAGGGGGAAATATAACCCTGAGACATTTAACAACCTTTTTACAATGTCATAAGAATTTGTGCATCCTTGTTATTTTGCAAGAAATAACTGTGTTGCTAAGAGGTAATATTGACCTCTCATGCCCCACATGAGAAAGGAAATCCTATCACTGCCCTTGAATGTCAATCATCTTAGGTCAAATCTAGGAAGAAAGAGCCCTCGGTTAGAGCAGTTTGCCGTGTCTGGCTATATAGGAACCCCTTTCTTTTTGTCCTTCCTAAGATGGGAATAAACTCCAATTCCAGAGCCTTTAAACAAAGACTTCACTAGTGGAAACATAAAAACTCTGTACAGTAATAACTAATTATTACTTAATCTTACCTTAATTAGAAAAGAAAGGCATTTTGTTGACACGCCCTTCTGGCTAATGTCTCACTGTTTGGAGTTCTGAATCTTTCATTCACTGTTTTAATAAAAATGACCTACAATTAATTTAGCCCCTGGTAAAGAGGAAGGAAATTTTTCTTCATCTTTGTCAAAAATATATCAAGGCATCTTGACACAGTAATTCTGCCAATTAAAGGTTTGAGTTTAAAATTCCAAAACTTTCAGCCATACATATATTTTAGGCACATAAGATTATGGCTGTAGTGTTAATCTTGGTTTAATAGTTTTATAGATTGTATTATTGCTCAGAAATATTAGATGCCTTTCTCTTGGGATGGATTATATTTCCTCCCTCTAGTGGTATTTGGCTGGACCATAGCAGTGGCTTTGATCGATTAAATGTTAGAGAAGTGACACGTACAACTTTTAGCAGAAGCTTTAAATCTAGACCATACTGATCATGCTACAATTATTAATGCTCCAGATAGTAGCTGTTCTATAAGACTGGCTCCCAGAGTGCCAAAGACATGGAGTAGTCTTAACTAACACATAATGAACATGTGGCATGAATGAGAAATAACTATTTCCTGATATAAGACATTAAGTTAAAGGTCATTTGTTATAACAGTATACCCTAACTTATTCTGACCAAAAAGTAAATTGGTACCTAAAACTAGGTGGATGCTACAACAACAAAAACAACAGTGAACAATAAAACATGAAGCTTATAGAAACAGGTAGCAGATGGCAAGGAAACTATGACCAGGATACAAAAGGACACAAATTCACTATTATACAGTGATATAACATTCAATAACATTGTGACTTGTAATAACTTGGAAGGCAGGTATTTCATCAAATGAGCTTTCATATTTAGGTAAGGAGGTAGGAAAATTAAACGTACAGAGATGAAAATAAAATGGATTCTCATTTCCAATTCTTAAAAGATAAAACTGAGAAGGTCTTTATGCTACAAAGGACAAATGAAAATTCAGCTTCATGACAAAGACCAAACCAAAACTCATATTGTTATACTAAAATCTCTTTAGGAATTAATTTGCACCCAAAAATTTTTCAGATGAACAAAATTGCTAAGAGAGAAGAGGCAAAGACTGGTTTTTCATTAGAAGTCGGTTAGGCTCAATGTTTCTAAAATTAAGACTAGAAGGTGAGGATTCTCTAAAAAAGAATTGTAGGCATAGCTACTGGCACATGTTGTGATGGATAACCTATTTAAAAAGAAAGCTACATTTTTTGAAAGAGTTTTACAAAGAAAAAAATAAGCTACCAGCCTAGACTAAAAGATATTGTGACCACTGGAAACTTAAAATGGTCTCTGTGCCCCAACATTTTAGGGCCAGGAAGCAGACTGAAAAAGTTGCTTGGCCCCCAAAGAAGACAATGCCCAATGCCTCATCAGAAGACACCAAAAAGGATGATTGAAAAGGAGGGACCTTACTGAGACTGGATGCAAAGTCCATGGAGAACACCAGACTTGGAACTTCTCCCAGGGAAAACATCAGAGCTCACTCAGAGAATGTTTCCCAATGCCATTAAGGGACACTTGGGTTATCTTCTGAGTGGAATTTTAGAATTTCTGTGGACCAATCACTGCTGTGTATCTCTAAGACTTTGCCTTTTCCAAAATGATTATTTTTACAATTCTTTCATTTCTCCCCCATTATGCACTGGGTGCAGAAGGACAGCTAACTTGTCTCTCTCACGCACGGGACCATGAAAGAAGAGCCATGTTCGGCCTGTTGTAGAGAATTTTATATGATCCTAAACTTTGAGCCTGATCATTGGATGGGTCACTTGCATTGTCTCTGTTGGAGAGTAGATGAATGTATTTTGCAGGAAGAAATTAGATTTATCTAAATAATTTATCTAAATAATTTCAACCAGAAAGACAGAGTATGGTAGATCTATTGTTGTTCACAAAATATCAATATTTGCTGCCTTTTCCAAGGA
The DNA here is from genome assembly GCF_028564815.1 of Eubalaena glacialis. Taxonomy (NCBI): domain Eukaryota; kingdom Metazoa; phylum Chordata; class Mammalia; order Artiodactyla; family Balaenidae; genus Eubalaena; species Eubalaena glacialis. The sequence goes on from NC_083727.1 coordinate 19,317,595, forward strand.
AAGTATGATACTTCTCCACTCACTGATATCAGGTCAGGCTGATGTAACTTTCTTCGGTCAATGAAATATTATTAAAAATAGTGAATGTTAATTCCAGGTAGAAACTCTAAGAGCCAGCACATGATTTTCCATACCCTCTTTTTCCTCTGTAGTAATGGGCAATGTTCCAGACAGAATCTTCACTGTCAGCTTGGTTTTGCAGTAAAGATAACCTGGAGAAAAGGCACAGAAAACCTGCAGAGTAAATGGGACCTGAGCCAGAACTAAGTCTGTACTTTGAAGGTACTGGAATTTGGGGTCATTAGTTACTGCCCAGTCTATCCTAACTGATTCATATTCCTGTTTCCATATCTCCATAATGAATAGACCAAGGAGGAAATAAAAAGAAGTTACTTTTCTACATTCTACTCCTAGGACTTGACTCAAAAGAAATGAAAGCATATGTCCAAACAAAGACTTGTAGATGGATGTTCATAGCAACTTGATTTGTAATATCAAAAATTATAAACAACTCAATTGCCCATCACCAGGTGAATGAATACAACAAATTGTGATATATCCATATAGTGGAACACTACTCAGCAATTAAAAGGAATGAACCGTTGATACATGCAGCACAATGATGAATCTGAAAATAATTGTGCTGAGTGAAAGAAGGCAGACAAAAAAGAGTTCACAATGTACAATTCCATTAAAGTGCAGAAATTACAAATTAACTCTAGTGACATAAAACCAATAAGTGGTTGCCTGCCGATGCGGGTGGGTATGGGTATAATATACACAAATATTAAACCATTACCTGCATAGTTGTATACCTGAAACTAACATAATGTTATGTAACTTATAAATAAGTAAGTAAATAAATAAATAAACAAATAGAAATTGATATAAACAGACACATGTGGCTAGTGGCTACCACATTTGACAGTGCAGGTCAAATGTATCAATAAGAAATAGGCAGGATACAAAATTAATATACAGAAATCTGTTGCATTTCTATACACCAACATCAAAGTATCAGAAAGAGAAATTAAGGAAACAATCCCACTTTCCATTGCAGCAAAAAGAATAAAATACCTAGGAATAAATCTACCTAAGGAGGCAAAAGACCTATACTTGGAAAACTCTAAGACACTGAGGAAAGAAATTGAAGACAACACAAACAGATGGAAAGATATACTGTGTTCTTTAACAATGTTGTCAAAATGGCCATACTACCCAAGGCAATCTACAGATTCAATGCAATTCCTATCAAAATACCAATGGCATTTTTCACAGAACTAGAACAAATAGTTTTTGAATTTGTATGGAAACACAAAAGACCTGGACTAGCTAAAACAATCTTGAGAAAGAAGAACAGAGCTGGAGGAATCATGCTCTCTGACTTCAGACTATACTACAAAGCTACAATAATCAAAAAAGTATGTTATTAGCACAAAAACCAGACCCATTGATCAATGGAACAAGATAGAGAGCCCAGAAATAAACCCACACACTTATGGTCAATTAATCTATGACAAAGGAAGCAAGAATAATACACAAGGAAAAAAAGACAGTCTCTTCAGTAAGTGGTGTTGGGAAAACTGGACAACATTCCTGAGTATGTTTCCTAGTGGTAAATTCCGTGCAGTGTAAAAGAATGAAATTAGAACATCTTGTAATACCATATACAAAAATAAACTCAAAATGGATTGAAGATCTAAATGTAACACCAGATACCATAAAACTCCTAAAGGAAAACATAGGCAGACCATTCTTTGACATAAATCGCAGCAATACTTTTTGGATCTGTCTCATAAGTAAAGAAAATAAAAGCAAAAATAAACAAAAAGACCTAATTAAACTTAAAAGTTTTTGCACAACAAAGGAAACCATTGACAAAATGAAAATACAACCTACTGAATGGGATAAAATATTTGCAAATGATTTGCAAATGACCAATAAAGGATTAATATCCAACATACATAAACAGTTCATACAACTCAACATCAAAAAACAAACAACCCAATTAAAAAATGGGCAGAACCGAATAGACGTTTTCCAGAGGAAATGCAGAAGGCCAACAGGCACATGAAAAGATGCTCAACATAGTTAATCATCAGGGAAATGCAAATCAAAACTACAATAAGATATCACCTCACTCCTGTCAGAATGGCTATCATCAAAAAGAACACAAATAACAAATACTGGTGAGGATGTGGAGAAAAGGGAATCCTTGTATACTGGTGGTGGGAATGTAAGTTGGTGTAGTCACTGTGGAAAAGAGTATGGAGGCTCCTCACAAAACTAAGAATAAAACTACCTTATGACCCAGCAATTCCACTCCTGGGAATATATTTATAAAAACAAAAACAAAACACTTATTTGAAAAGACACATGCACCCCAATGTTCATGGCAGCATTATTTACAATTGCCAAGATATGGAAGCAACCTAAGTGTTAATCAGCAGATGAATGTATAAAGAAGCTGTGGTATATCTATATCTATATCTATACACACAAACACACACACACACACACACACACACACACACACACACACCGTGGAATACTACGAAGCTATAAAAAAGAACGAAATTTTGCCATTTGCAGCAATATAGATGGACTTGGAGGACATTATGCTAAGTGAAATAAGTCAGACAAAGAAAGACAAATACTGTATGATATCACTTATATGTAGAATCTAAAAAAAAAAAAAAAAAACTAGTGAGTACAACAAAAAAGAAGCAGACTCACAGATATAGGGAAGAAAGTAGTGGTTACCAGTGGAGTGGGGGAGGGGCAATATAGCGATGGGGAGTGGGAGGTACAAACTATTAGGTGTAAGATAGGCTGAAGGATGTATTGTACAGCATGGGGAATATAGCCAATATTTTGTAATAACTGTAAATGGAAAGTAACTTTAAAAATTATATAAAATTTTTAAAAATTAAATTAAAAAATACAAAAAAAAAAAGAAATAGGCAGACCCATCAACCAAAATTTAAAGCAGAAAAGAAATAGGCAGACCAAGACTATGCTTATAGTACAATATTATTTTCAGGACTTAATCTATGTCTAATGAGATTGGTCTGAGAAATTATAATGTCTGGATGTGAAACAGGTCAGTTTATTTTCATTCTTCCAACCAAAAGATATAAACACACCTACTATGGACTGAATGTTTGTGTCTCCTCAAAATTCTTATGTTTAAACCCTGATCTCCAATGTGATGGTATTTGGTGATAGGGATTTGGGGAGATAATTAGGTCTTGAGTATGGAGCCCTCATGATGTGATTAGTGCCCTTGTGAGAAAAGACCTTGCTTCCTCTCTCCATTCTGTGATGAAACCAAGATAAGGGCCCTCACCAGAACCTGATCATCCTGGCACCCCTTATCTCAGTTTCTAGCCTCCAGAACTATGAGAAATAAATGTTCATTGTTTAAGACACCAAGTTTAGGGTAACTTGTTATAACTCAAAAGGACTAAGGGGCTTCCCTGGTGGCACAGTGGTTGAGAATCTGCCTGCCAATGCAGGGGACACGGGTTCAAGCCCTGGTCTAGGAGGATCCCACATGCCGTGGAGCAACTAGGCCCGTGAGCCACAACTACTGAGCCTGCACGTCTGGAGCCTGTGCTCTGCAACAAGAGAGGCCGCGATAGTGAGAGGCCCGCGCACTGCGATGAAGAGTGGCCCCTGCTTGCCGCAACTAGAGAAAGCCCTCGCACAGAAACGAAGACCCAACACAGCCAAAAATATTAATTAATTAATTAATTAATTTTTTTAAAAAAAGGACTAAGAACATCTAAGGCCTTTGAAACTTATTTCCATAAGGCAACTTCTACCAGCACAGTCCAAGAACCTATGACAGTTTTGTTTTAAGGGTGTTTGATTGGCTCAGCTGTAACTGTGACCCATTCATCAGCACTTTCTGTAGGCACAACAGAATTCCTAAGAATAGTTGTACTGCCTTGGATAAGAGGGCTTTGAAATCTTCATTGCAGGATCTATAAAAACGTTTGGCTTTGCTCCATGAGATATAGGGCGCAATATTGTACTATTCTTCTTGCAGCGAGGAAAGACTGAGAATTCTACCAGCATTGAGTTGAGGAATTATTTTCCTCAGTTTATTTAAACCAACTATTGCTCCATGTGAGGGTCATGGGATATAGGGCTATGGAGACCCATTATCAGTCATCTATTGCCACAATAATGCTGCATAACAAACTACCCCAAGCCTCAGTGGCTTAAAACAAGAGCATTTATTTAGTTCATGAATCTGGGGGGTCAACTGGGGTGTTCAGTTGCTCTGGGTTGTACATGACTCATCTCAGCTGGGCTTGTTCATATATCAACAGTAAGCTAGTGGATTGGCTGGGAATTGGCTTACTCAGAATGACCTCAGTAGAGAAGTTATCCTATTTCTGCTCCATGTTATTTCTCACCTTCTGGAAGGCTAACTTAGGCTTGTACATATAGCTGAGGGAGGACTCCAAGAAAGAGAATGGTAGTACGTCAAGCCTCTTGAGACCTAGACTTGGAACTAATAAGCTGTAAGGTCAACCCAGATTCATGAGGTCACGGTTAAAGGCTGAGGATATACTTCAGGAGTGCATACTGGTATTTGGGCTTATAAAGGCAAAGAGAAGTTATTACCCTGGGACCTAATGGGCTGAAGTAAACTGGAACCTATTTCAGTTCATAGATGATCTTAATCTGGATCAAACTGTAATGGACCAATTTCATACAACCTTACATAATAAGTTAATTCAAAACAGAATGTTCATAAAGTTTAAAACCTGATGAGGCAAAAATATTATAAAAATTAGTACCAATCTAAAAATTGTGAATGGCAGTCTCCAAACTACTGGGGCAATAATACACATGCCCAGAAGGTCTTGAAATTTTGTCAAATCAGACTGGCTGTCATTATCTTACTAGTGCTCAACTATTGGTAAGCATTAGAGATGCCATCAAAATTCTTTCATTATATCTTGGATAATAACCAAGTACAAGGATATACTACCTTTAAAAAGCATTGTGACAATCTGTTCCCCACTGGTACAAAGAATAAGGGGAGAAAGTAAAATTATGGCTGTAAATATACTAGATTATGAAAAAAGCTGGTGAGGAAATAATGAACCTGGTATATTCATACAGTTAATATGCTGCCAGCCACAGCAAATCTTAATATTGCCATATTTCAAGAAAATGGTAATATTTGTTTTCAAGGGAGCACAAAACGGTCATGTTCGTAGAACAATAATTACATATTTAGTAACCTACAGTGAGGGAACAATCCAAAAATAGTAACAACAAAAATCATGAAAACTCTCTGTACCATATTTAGTGTTTTTTTGTTTTGTTTTCTGTTTTTCTTCTAGTCATTTGTGTGTGTGTGTGTTCATTTATTTTAACATCTTTATTGGCGTATAATTGCTTTACAATGCTGTGTTAGTTTCTGCTTTATAACAAAGTGAATCAGTTATACATACACTTATATCCCCATATCTCTTCCCTCTTGCATCTCCCCCCCTCCCACCCTCCCTATCCCACCCCTCTAGGTGGTCACAAAGCACCGAGCTGATCTCACTGTGCTACGCGGCTGCTTCCCACTAGCTATCTAATTTACGTTTGGTAGTGTATATATGTCCATGCCACTCTCTCACTTCGTCCCAGCTTACCCTTCCCCATCCCCATGTCCTCAAGTCTATTCTCTATGTCTGTGTTTTTATTCCTGTCCTGCCCCTAGGTTCTTCAAAACGAATTGTGGTTTTTTTTTGTTTTTTTTTTAGATTCCATATACATGTGTTAGCATATGGTATTTGTTTTTCTCTTTCTGACTTACTTCACTCTGTATGACAGTCTCTAGGTCCATCCACTCACTACCAATAACTCAATTTCTTTTCTTTTTATGGCTGAGTAATATTCCATTGTATATATGTGCCACATCTTCTTTATCCATGCATCTGTCGATGGACACTTAGGTTGCTTCCATGTCCTGGCTATTGTAACTAGAGCTGCAGTGAACATTGTGGTACATAACTCTTTTTGAGTTATGGTTTTCTCAGGGTATATGCCAGGTAGTGGGATTGCTGGGATGTATGGCAGTTCTATTTTTAGTTTTTGGAGGAACCTCCATACAATTCTCCATAGTGGCTGTATCAATTTACATTCCCACCAACAGGGCAAGAGAGTTCCCTTTTCTCCATACCCTCTCCAGCATTTATTGTTTGTAGATTTCTGATGATGGCCATTCTAACCGGTGTGAAGTAACACCTCACTGTAGCATTGATTTGCAATTCTCTAATGATTAGTGATGTTGAGCATCCTTTCATGTGTTTGTTGGCAATCTGTATAATTTCTTTGGAGAAATGTTTATTTAGGTCTTATGCCCATTTTTGGATTGGGTTGTTTGTTTTTTTGATACTGAGCTGCTTGTAAATTTTGGAGGTTAATTCTTTATCAATTGCTTCATTTGCAAATATTTTCTCCAATTCTGAGGGTTGTCTTTTCGTTTTGTTTATGGTTTTCTTTGCTGTGCAAAAGCTTTTAAGTTTCATTAAGTCCCATTTGCTTATTTTTGTTTTTATTTCCATTACTCTAGGTGGTGGATCAAAAAATATCTTGCTGTGATTTATGTCAAAGTGCGTTCTTCCTATGTTTTCCTCTAAGAGATTTATAGTGTCCAGTCTTACGTTTAGGTCTCTAATCCATTTTGAGTTTATTTTTGGCTATGGTGTTAGGGAGTGTTCTAATTTCATTCTTTTACATGTAGCTGTCCAGTTTTCCCAGCACCACTGATTGAAGAGACTGTCTTTTCTCCATTGTATATCCTTGCCTCCTTTGTCATAGATTAGTTGACCATAGGTGCATGGGTTATCTCTGGGCTTTCTATCCTGTTCCATTGGTCTATATTTCTGTTTTTGTGCCAGTACCACACTGTCTTGATTACTGTAGCTTTGTAGTATAGTCTGAAGTCAGGGAGCCTGATTCCTCCAGCTCCATTTTTCTTTCTTAAAATTGCTTTGGCTATTCAGGGTCTTTTGTGTTTCTATACAAACTGTAAAATTTCTTGATCTAGTTCTGTGAAAAATGTCATTGGTAATTTAATAGGGATCACATTGAACCTGTAGATTGCTTTGGGTAGTATAGTCATTTTCACAATATTGATTCTTCCAATCCAAGAACATGGTATATCTCTCCATCTGTTTGTATCATCTTTAATTGCTTTCACCAGTGTCTTATAGTTTTCTGCATACAGTTCTTTTGTCTCCCTAGGTAGGTTTACTCCTAGGTATTTTATTCTTTTTGTTGCAATGGTAAATGGGAGTGTTTCCTTAATTTCTCTTTCAGATTTTTCATCATTAGTGTATAGGAATGCAAGAGAGTTCTGTGCATTAATTTTGCATCCTGAAACTTTATCAGATACATTGATTAGCTCTAGTAGTTTTCTGGTGACATCTTTAGGATTCTCTATGTATAGTATCATGTCATCTGCAAACAGTGACAGATTTACTTCTTCTTTTCCAATTTTTATTCCTTTTATTTCTTTTTCTTCTCTGTTTGCCGTGGCTAGGACTTCCAAAACTATGTTGAATAATAGTGGTGAGAGTGGGAAACCTTGCCTTGTTCCTGATCTTAGAGGAAATGTTTTCAGTTTTTCACCATTGAGAATGATGTTTGCTCTGGGTTTGTCATATATAGCCTTTATTATGTTGAGGTAGGTTCCCTCTATCCCCACTTTCTGGAGACTTTTTATCATAAATGGGTGTTGAATTTTGTCAAAAGCTTTTTCTGCATCTATTGAGATGATCATATGGTTTTTATTCTTCAATTTGTTAATATGGTGTATCACATTGATTGATCTGCATATATTGAAGAATCCTTGCATCCCTGGGATAAATCCCACTTGATCATGGTGTACGATCCTTTTAATGTGTTTTTGCATTCTGTTTGCTAGTATTTTGTTGAGGATTTTTGCATCTATATTCATCAGTGATATTGGTCTGTAATTTTCTTTTTTTGTAGTGTCTTTGTCTGGTTTTGGTATCAGGGTGATGGTGCCCTCATAGAATGAGTGTGGGAGTGTTCCTTCCTCTGCAATTGTTTGGAAGAGTTTGAGAAGGATGGGTGTTAGCTCTTCTCTAAATGTGTGATAGAATATAGAAGCCATCTGTCCTGGACTTTTTTTGTTGGAAGAGTTTTAATCACAGTTTCAATTTCATTACTTGTGACTGGTGTGTTCATATTTTCTATTTCTTCCTGGTTCAGTCTTGGAAGGTTATACCTTTCTAAGAATTTGTCCAGTTTTTCCAGGTTGTCCATTTTATTGGCATAGAGTTGCTTGTAGTAGTCTCTTAGGATGCTTTGTATTTCTGTGGTGTCTGTTGTTACTTCTCCTTTTTCATTTCTAATATTATTGATTTGAGTCCTCTCCCTCTCTTTCCTGATGGGTCTGGCTAATGGTTTATCAATTTTGTTTATCTTCTCAAAGAACCAGCTCTTAGTTTTATTGATCTTTGCTATTGTTTTCTTTGTTTCTATTTCATTTATTTCTGCTCTGATCTTTATGATTTCTTTCATTCTGCTAACTTTGGGTTTTGTTTGTTGTTCTTTCTCTAGTTCTTTTAGGTGTAAGGTTAGATTGTTTATTTGAGATTTTTCTTGTTTCTTGAGGTAGGCTTGTATTGCTATAAACTTCCCTCTTAGAACTGCTTTTGCTGCATCCCATAGGTTTTGGATGGTCGTGTTTTCATTGTCATTTGTCTCTAGGTATTTTTTGATTTCCTCTTTGATTTCTTCAGTGATCTCTTGGTTATTTAGTATCGTATTGTATAGCCTCCATGTGTTTGCGTTTTTTACGTTTTTTTCCTTATAATTGATTTCTAATCTCATAGCGTTGTGGTCAGAAAAGATGCTTGATATGATTTCAATTTTCTTAAATATACTGAGGCTCAATTTGTGATCCAAGACGTGATCTATCCTGGAGAATGTTCCGTGCGTACTTGAGTAGAAAGTGTAATCTGCTGTTTTTGGATGGAATGTCCTATAAATGTCAATTAAATCTATCTGGTCTCTTGTGTCATTTAAAGCTTGTGTTTCCTTATTAATTTTCTTTTTGGATGAATCTGTCCATTGGTGTAAGTGAGGTGTTAAAGTCCCCCACTATATTGTGTTACTGTCGATTTCCTCTTTTATAGATGTTAGCAGTTGCCATATGTATTGAGGTGCTCCTATCTTGGGTGCATATATCTTTATAATTATTATATCTTCTTCTTGGATTGATATCTTGATCATTATGTAGTGTCCTTCCTTGTCTCTTGTAACGTTTTTTATTTTAAAGCCTATTTTATCTGATATGAGTATTGCTACTCCAGCTTTCTTTTGATTTCCAATTGCATGGAATATCTTTTTCCATCCCTTCACTTTCAGTCTGTATGTGTCCCTAGGTCTGACGTGGGTCTCTTGTGCACAGCAAATATATGGGTCTTGTTTTTGTATCCATTCAGCGAGCCTGTGTCTTTTGGTTGGAGCATTAATCCATTCACGTGTAAGGAAATTATTGATATGTATGTTCCTATTACCATTTTCTTAACTGTTTTGGGTTTGTTTTTGTAGTTCCTTTTCTTCTCTTGTGTTTCCGACTTAGAGAAGTTCCTTTAGCGTTTGTTATAGAGCTGGTTTGGTGGTGCTGAATTCTCTTAGCTTTTGCTTGTCTGTAAAGCTTTTGATTTCTCCATCAAATCTGAATGAGCTCCTTGACGGGTAGAGTAATCTTGGTTGTAGGTTCTTCCCTTTCATCACTTTAAATATGTCATGTCACTCCCTTGTGGCTTGTAGAGTTTCTGCTGAGAAATCAGCTGTTAACCTTATGGTAGTTCCCCTGTATGTTATTTGCCGTTTTTCCCTTGCTGCTTTCAGTAATTTTTCTTTGTCTTTAATTTTTGCCAATTTGATTACTATGTGTCTCGGCGAGTTTCTCCTTGGGTTTATCCTGTATGGGACTGTCTGCGCTTCCTGGACTTGGGTGGCTATTTCTTTTCCCATGTTAGGGAAGTTTTTGATTATAATCTCTTCCAATATTTTCTCAGGTACTTTCTCTCTCTCTTTTCCTTCTGGGACCCCTGTAATGTGAATGTTTTTGCATTTAATCTTGTCCCAGAGGTCTCTTAGGCTGTCTTCATTTCTTTTCATTCTTTTTTCTTTATTCTGTTCCACAGCAGTGAATTCCATCATTCTGTCTTCCAGGTCACTTATCCATTCCTCTGCCTCAGTTATTCTCCTATTGATTCCTTCTAGTGTATTTTTCATTTCAGTTATTGTATTACTCATCTCTGTTTGTTTGTTCTTTAATTCTTCTAGGTCTTTGTTAAACATTTCTTGCATCTTCTCCATCTTTTCCTCCATTCTTTTTCCGAGGTCCTGGGTTATCTTCACTATCATTATTCTGAATTCTTTTTCTGGAAGTTTGCCTATCTCCACTTCATTTAGTTGTTTTTCTGGGGTTTTATCTTGTTCCTTATAGCCCTCTGCCTTTTCATCTTGTCTATCTTTCTGTGAATGTGGTGTTTGTTCCACAGGCTGCAGGATTGTAGTTCTTCTTGCTTCTGCTGTCTGCCCTCTGGTGGATGAGGCTAAGAGGCTTTTGCAAGCTTCCTGATGGGAGGGACTGGTGGTGGGTAGAGCTGGTTGTTGCTCTGGTGGGTAGAGCTCAGTAAAACTTTAATCCGATTGTCTGTTGATGGGTGGGGCTGGGTTCCCTTCCTGTTGGTTGTTTCGCCTGAGGCAACCCAACACTGGAGCTTACCTGGGCTCTTTGGTGGGGCTAATGGCGGAGTATGGGAGGGCTCACGCCAAGGAGTACTTCCCAGAACTTCTGCTGCCAGTGTTCTTGTCCTCACAGTGAGACACAGCCACCCCCCGCCTCTGCAGGAGACCCTCCAACACTAGCAGGTAGGTCTGGTTCAGTCTCCCCTGGGGTCACTGCTCCTTCCCCTGGGTCCTGATGTGCACACTATTTGGTGTGTGCCCTCCAGGAGTGGAGTCTCCGTTTTCCCCAGTCCTGTTGAAGTCCCGCAATCAAATCCCACTAGCCTTCAAAGTCTGATTCTCTAGGAATTCCTCCTCCTGTTGCTGGACCCCCACGTTGGGAAGCCTGATGTGGGGCTCAGACCCTTCACTCCAGTGGGTGGACTTCTGTGGTATAAATGTTCTCCAGTTTGTGAGTCACCCACCCAGCAGTTATGGGATTTGATCTTATTGTGATTGCGCCCCTCCTGCCTTCTCACTGTGGCTCTCCTTTGTCTTTGGATGTGGGGTGTCTGTTTTGGTGAGTTCCAGTGTCTTCCTGTCGATGACTGCTCAGCAGTTAGTTGTGATTCTGGTGCTCTTGCAAGAGGGAGTGAGCGCACGTCCTTCTACTCCGCCATCTTGAACCAATCGATCTCACAATGATTAATTTTTTAGAAGTTAGACTTTGATGTTTTAGTTAGTGCTTTTCCAACACATCTCCAGTCCCTTGATATACTCAACTAATTAAGCAGTGATGTAGACTTTTCATGAAGTACTTTTTAATTAGCCACAGTGATTCCCAAATTATTCAGCCTGAGCTCAGGACCTTTAATATTCAAACTGACAATCCAGAGCATGTAAACTCTTTATTTAAATAGTGACATCTGAAATTAAGCTCAATAAAGGTTTCTATGGAAACTAACTGCAATATCAAAACTCTGCAAAACACCAAAATGACCCAATTAGAAGAGGTAAAAATAAATGTCAGAAAGTGTAGCTATGAATAGTACGGAAAGGTTACTTCTATTTCTTTACATTAATTTTCATAAGTGTGTCTGCATATTCATTAGAAGACTACAGAATTCATTTGATATTCAAGAATATCAAGTAGATAAGAATGATACATGAAGTGAAATTTTATGTTGATCTGCAATAAAATTGAAGCCAATTCCCTACGCAGACTAAAACTGAAGAGTTAGTTTACATGAATGTATGCACACAGACATAAAATTCTAGGATTTTTGCAGCAGAAAAGATGAATAACTTTTATGAATTAGTTCCAAGTAGAGAAGTTAAATAAGCCTTCTGTCTTCCTTAGAACTAAGAACAAAGGGAAATATTTGCTGAACTTGACTCCAGAATGAAATGCAAATAAAAACGTTTATCAAATTTTATAATCAAATAAGAAGCTCTTAAAAATAGCTTTGAGAGTCAAGCATAATATAAGAACAATTCATGAATGTGCCAATCTTTTTTTCCTGCTATGAATGTTAACCAAGTTTAGATTTTAACCTTGACATTTGCATATACTGTGACAAATGAAAACCCAAAGTATTATTGTACATGGCTGCAGAATTCTAACTTTTGTTTTGAAAGCTCAGGTCTCAAGATATTTTCCTGGAAATCCTTAAATAAAGACATCCAAACATGTTTAAAAAGTAATATTCTGAACTCTACTAATGAAACACAGTATCAAAGTGACATATATAGTTGCATCACTAACAGGCACCTCAAACTTAACTCATCTGAAATTTAGCTCCTGATCTTTCCCTAACCTGCTTTTCCTGGAGTCTTCCTCATCTCAGTCAATGGCGACACCATCTTTTCAGTTGCTCAGACCAGAGTCATTTTTCACAATTCTATCAGCAAATCCCCTCAGCTCTCATTCAAAATATCCTCAGAATTCAATCACCTCTCTCCATCTTGCTTGCCACAACCATGCCCCAATCCACCACACTCTCACCTACATTATTACAGCAACCTCCTAACTGCTCTGCTTCCTTCTTCTGACTTTCCCCCTTTTGTCAAAATTTAAAAACTGCAGCAAGAGTAATTCTGTTCAGAAAAAGTAAGGCTGATCCTGTCTCTACTGTGCTCGAACTTCCCAGTGGCTTTCCATCTCACTAAGAATAAAGCCAAAGTTTTCACAAGGGACAGTTAAGTCCTGCAGGACCTGTTCCCCTGTGTGCCTCTCTGACTTATCACCTGCTATTCAATGTACTCACTGGCTTCAGGCAGCCTGAGCTCCTTACTGTTCTCCCACTAAGCCGGGCATGCCGGTGCATCTTTTTATTTGTTATTCCTCTGCTTGGAATGCCCTTCCCAGGTGTTTGCTTGGCTCACTCTCACATCTTTAATCAGATGTCTCCTTCTCAGTGAGGCTTTCTCTGGCCATTCTCTTTTAACATGCTCTTATGATCACTTAAATGAGAATATATTTTGCTTAATTTATTTTTGTTCTATTTATTTCCCTGCACTGAAATGTAAGGTTATTGAAACAGTTCTTTTCCTCTTTTGTTTTCTGCTGTATTTCCATCTCCTAGAATAAAGCCTTGCATATACTAGGTGCTCAATAAATTTTGTTGAACGTTGAATCAGTGAAATATATTTCATTTAGAAAAATAATAGTCCTAACTTTTCCTTAAATAAAGTAAAACTCATTGACAGCAACATAAATTAACTGATCAATACATTAATAAGAAATGACTGAGATTCCAGAGATCAGTGGTGTACAGGTTCTATGAGGGTTATAAGAACTCCCTATCTTCAAAGATCTTACAGTTTAAGAAAACAACATTCATTAGAAAACAATAAAAGACAATCTATTACTAAATTCTAAGTCCAAAGTAGTCAAGCATTGTGGTATTTAGGAGGTGAGTGTTCTAACCCCATTGCTGCCATTAACTAAATGAACCTAAGGAAATGTTGCCCCTTTATCCTCAATGTCTTCATTTTGCAAATAAGGAGAATGCACTAGGTGGCTTACTGGTCCACTAGAATTCTTAACCTCTATTGGTCTATTATTTGAGAGAAGTCAGTAGAGATATGTGACAGAGGTGGTTAGCTGTTCAGCAACTCTTTTCCTCTTCTCCTAGCTCTTAGCCTCCCAAGAAGCCATACCAAAGAAGTTCTAAAAACCTTGATTGATTGAAAATAGATTCACACCAAGCAGTTTCCCAGTGAATTCTGCTGAATTTTATCAAGTTAGACACAAATCACTGCATTTAAATATTTTGGTATTTTAAAATAATTTTCTAATATCAAAATGTGAATGTTATTAAAAGTAGAAATAGTTTTTGTCATTATTCTTACCCTGTCTTATAAAAACTCATTGTCTTCAGTTGTTATTTATCTATATCATGCGTACTATCTGTTTTGATTTGCCCAAAGAGACCACAAGTTTCTCTAGGTCAAGAGTCATGAATTATACACCTTTCTGTCCTTTTTTTGGGGGGAGGGGTGTATTCAGTGCTTTGTATGTGCTGTGTGAATGAATGGGGTCTAGACATTTCTGAATAAAATCTTCTCAGCCTAGTTATAGGAAATATGTGTCACATCACTGTGCTACAATACAAATTTGGTCATGGATAGAGTCTTTAATGCTCTGGTAGCTCCTGGTGGCAGGGAGAAGGGAGACATCCTGTGGAGTTCATCAAGCCCTGAAAGACCTTTAACAATGCGCTACCCTTCTTTGGCATGCCTCTAGGGAGTAGTGCATGGGAAGTATCTGTCCCTTCTTGTTGCTTGTGCCCCTATACAGCCATGTTGGTGGTGTGCCCCTAGGTGACATCTTATCTTCTGCTGACTTTTATATCAAAGCAAGTCCTAAAGAAGAAAAAGGGATCAAACCAGTGCTGCTTACTTATGTCTGCGGTTAGCGTCTCCTAAGCATGCGTGCAATACAATCTCTTCCCTCTGGCCTGAATACTAAATACCTGAATTCTCAGTTTCCTTTTCCTTTATCTATCTTTTCTTATAACTTGTCCCACCAGAGACCAAAGCAGTCTCCATGTTTCCAGAATATAGAAACATGAATCCTTGGGGCAATACACACTCCCTCCTCATTTTAGCTATTTTATAAATTAAGTTGGCAAGTTAGTTCTTGTATCTCCAGTCTTGGCACTTTCTATACTTACTGAACAAACTGGAAGAGGTGACCAAAATCTGAGTTGTGATGTTGTAAACACGAGTTACCTGTGCAGATTCTTTTAAAGTTGGGATTTTCCAGAATGTGCCCTGGTAGGCGGCACTGGAACCGATGTTGCCAGAACTCAGGGAACCAGGGATTCCGCGTATTAGTGTCCAGCCTCAGTTTCAGGAAATAATCATCAAAGGACCTGACCTCTGGAGACTGCAGCTTTATCGTGATTCCCCCGTTGGCTTCCACCTCATAACCTTCAATGACTTCATCTCTGTCTGCCCAGCCATCACTAAAAAATGCAGGGATTGGGGTGGGGAGAGAGAAAGACAAAAGTCTCACAAATAGAGCTATGAGTTTTGCATGAATGAAGCAATTCAGCAAGACTTAAAGTCTATTTTAAGCCAACATTGTTATCTATCAATGACTTTTTTTTTATTTTTGTGGAGAATAGAAAATTATAGAATCATAATGTCTTGTTTGTTTTTCACAGTAGTGAAAGTGATGATGAAGATGATGACAGCAACAATTACAAGAACTAACATTTATTGAGCATTTACTAGTCACCAGATTCTGCATTACTCATTTTTACTGAGTCAGATGTTCAGCAAATAGCTGAGTCCTGGTGGATCCTGGATACAGATCCAGGCAGTCTGGCTCCCAAGCCCATTACTCTTTACAACTAGACCACAAAGCCCATCGGTTGTTCTCCAAACCCGAAGAAAATAAAACCCAGGTACTCAGGACCTTCTCAATAAGAGCTAGGCAAGGTTTCAAGGTTGCAATCAAGACCATTATACGAGCTGCATTATATAGTGTAGAAAATTGATTTAGCTTAGAAACACGACAATCACAGATTTTGTTCCTGGACATTGTTCAAATTTGCATCTCTTAGAAATGACCAGATGCTTTTTTTTTTTTCCTAATGTTATTTCAAAATAACAGCATTAAAAGAAAACAATCTGACTCCCCAGAATAAAAAATAATCCTCCTGCTCACTAAATGGCAGTTCACTGACATTTCATTTGTAGGTTCAAATTTTTTAAGTTTGTTCACTTTCTAGAACATTCACATCTGCCATGAGGGATATATCTCCAGTTTAATTCAAGTGTATGTATGAGCTAGGCCCAACCTCATGTGAGTGGCTATGATCCCTTCCCAAGAGGGGGTCAAAGAAAAATTGCACCAGACAGAGTTAAAGAGGCAAAGAAGACTTTATTCAAGACTATTTCAATAGGCCAAAGATACTGAACTCAATTCTGCTGAAACAAAAGGTGGAAGTGCTAGGATAAGCTAGTGAGGAAGTGCTGGCTGACACTGAGTGGAGCATGGTCAATGTGATTAAACCATCTGTGTTTGATAATTGTCATTTATCTAAATTAGGCTCCCACCTTCCCACAGAAACTGGGCGATAGGAGTCTGCTATCACTCTTCACGATCATATTTTAAAGGGATGGCTCCCAGGCGCCTGAGAAAAAAATTTCTCTGTTGTAAAACTAGCAAGAGGCTGGGAGAAATTTTACATTTCAAAGGGGCAGAGAAAGAATTGACACTGGCATGCCTTTAAAAGTAAAAAGCTGTGACAAAGTGAGAGAGTGACATGGACATATATACACTACCAAATGTAAAATAGATAGCTAGTGGGAAGCAGCCGCATAGCACAGGGAGATCAGCTCGGTGCTTTGTGACCACCTAGAAGGGTGGGATAGGGAGGGTGGGAGGGAGGGAGATGCAAGAGGGAAGAGATATGGGAACATATGTATATGTATAATTGATTCACTTTGTTATAAAGCAGAAACTAACACACCATTGTAAAGCAATTATACTCCAATAAAGATGTTAAAAAAAAAAAAAGTAAATGCTCTAAGAAGAGGGAATTCTTGGGGCCCAAAGTAAGGAAGAAATTTGCCTAAATTCTAGTCAAGCTTTGGAGAACATTAAGAGTGCCTTGATCAAGGAGTGGATCTATTCCTCTACCCACAGAGTAGGTAGAGGTAGCCCTGCATGTAGCCCTGCAGTTTCTGGAACACAACCATTCAGACTCTGCCAGAGAAAGTGTTTTATCACTTGCTTCTCACAGAGCAGGGAGCTGGGCCAAACACATATGACAGACCATAGCTCATTCCTCTCCTTGTTACCTGAGACCAATTTAGATAAATGTGTCCTCCACTTAGCTGAGCTAATTGGTATAATTTCATTCCAGAATCTTCCCAGTGAACCACACAGGAGCTACATTTTCAACAGATCAAATACAGAAGGTAAGTTGACTTAATATGATCCAGAACTAAAGGAATTTTGAGGTAAGGTGTAGTCTAACCAGCCAGACCAGAGAATATCTATATGCTTCTTCTAAATCTGCTAGAATATAAATTTTAATATTTTGCATGGATCTTTCTTTTCTCTCTTTCCTCCCTCTTCCCTCCCTCCCTCCCTTCTTTCCTTCCTTCCTTCCTTCTGCATTTACCTAGCACCTACTATGTACCAGGTGCTCTGCTATGCTCAGGATTCAGTTCAGAATGAGAAATATTATTCTCTTCCCCCTAGTGTTACAGACTTGTGGGAAAACAGATGTTAAACAAGAATTTCAAACACTGTGGAGGTAAAGAAGGAGAAGTGACCAAAACTATGGGAAGGAGGGGTTTGGGTCTAACTTAGTCTTGTGTGTATGTATGTGAGTGTGGGTGAAGAAAGGTGTGATTAGGAATGGTTTTCCTAAGAAAGTGATGTCTGAGCTGAGACTCAAAGGATGAGTAGGCATTAGTCAGGTCCAGACAGGAGGAGGGATTGGTAAAGAAAATTCCTGATAGATTATCTAACTTATAGGAAAGAACAAGGCTCATTCAAAGAATTTAGAGTGTCTGTTCATGGGAGCACAGAGAGAAGTTAGCAGGAGATGGGGATGTGGGCAAAATTCCACCCTAGGAACTCTTAGCCTAAGGACTACAGGAGATCCTCAAAGTGTTGTAAGGCTATTACTTAATGAGGTCATTCAGCTCTGCTCTCTGGTGGTAAATGACCTGAGTATTTTGGGGGACAAGTCCTCTACTCACCATCACTGAACATGATGGCCGATCAAACTGGTTAAAAGAAAAAAAAAAGCCCACTCATTTATCTTTCTATATCCTCAGTCTGGTTAGAACTAGTTTGTTTGGATTTATTCACATTTATATCACAACTACATCTATAGCAGTTTGAAGATGAGAGCTATAGTTCATGTCATGTTGAAAAGGAGGGTAAAAATAAAACCAGTTAGGCTTTCAAGAAATTCTGCCTATGAGTATATATTTAAAATCAAGATGACATAACTTGAAGGAAATAATTACTTTTTGACGTTGTTAGGCTTGAAGTGTGTTTCTCCCCAAGGTTTAATATTATGTGAGACTTTTATGTGTGTGTATAGTCTGAACAAGAAACCCACAATTTTTAAAAGTGTATGAAATGTCTTCCCTAGTGTTTATTTGCATTTTTTAGAAAAATCATTAAGTTTATAAAAGCGAGTATCATGTGTCAGTGCTGGAAGCAGAGAAAGTGTGACCTCCTGCCCTTTTGCAACCAACACAAAGGAGCGCATCATAGGAGTAAACCCTTGTCTATGAATATAGACAACTTGAAGTCATATGGTTTAGTGGGGTGAAGCCCTAAATCCCCTTTGCCATTGGTCAAAGCCCTTCCCTCCTCACCATAGATGACTCCCTTCTAGAAATTAGAGTTGGTGTTAGATCCAAGAGGTTATAAAATCAGGGACAATTGAGATGTGATAGAGAAAATATTCAACTAGGATTAGTCGGTGAATATATCTTGAAGTGTTAATTGCTAAAGTTTTGTATGAGATCTTAAATCTATCACAGGTGAGGTATAAGGGAATGATAACAAATCAAAAGTCACAGAAAAACAATCATAAAGCAACTCCTGGTTTGTATATATTTTAATCATTTCTTCTATATACCACTTGTCAAATGTATATATTTGAGGATTTTGAAAGATTTTCGCTCTTTAGTTATAGTATTGGGATTTTTTACAAGGATATTGTTCTGGTGAATTCTCTGTGAAGCACACTTGGGAACGGAGAGCCAGCAGCTCTCCTGATACCTGGTATAGGTTTTTTCTTTCCCTGTTGATGGTGGTAGGGTGGTGGTGGTAGTGGCGGTGGTGGTGTAGACTGTGCTCGAGCAGAGATGACCTGCAGGCATCTGCTCACCCCAAGTGTCTGGAGTGAATCCTGCCGGGCTGGGGGCTGATCAGCCTTAGGCAGGGCTGAGCTCTTCTGAGGCACATTCACAGCCTCTAGCAGCCTCTGCTGCTCCATCTGTCTCCCAATTTTGAGTTCATTTTCTATCTGGGGTCTGGATATGAAACTGCATAATGTGAATAAATGGCGGGAACATTTAACAGGAAGCTACATGTCTTAAGTATTCCTCACAAATATACAAGACTCCTTATTTCCTATCCCCCCTCAACATTTTTATACAACTATTCTTTCACAAGATTTTTCTTCACTTCCCACAAAAGCATGGCTCTAGTCCTGTGAAATTTCACAATCCAAACTTATAATAATAAGATTTCTTCCACTCAATAAATTCTGATATTAACAACAAGGGAATATTATTTCTCATTCTACCTATTACAACTTGACAGGAGCTTCAGGAGTGTTATTTTGCATTATATCAGTTAAAATAATTTAATAAGCTAATTGATAGTAAAAAAAAAAGAAATGCAATAGTATTCATTTAAAAAATTGTACAAAAACATTTTAGAAAATCCTATTTACATTCAATTAAAATAATTACAGTCTAGAGAGTAAAGCAATTTGATTTGTGTAATGAAGTCAAGTGATTGTGTATACCTGATAATAAAACTATAATTCTTTAAAAATAATCCAAAGTTTACCATATAACCAGGGACAGAAGAAAAGCATAATAAAAACAATATTTTCAAAAACATATGTAAACAAGCACAACATTACATAAATTTAAATGCTAACTATATTTACAAAGGTTGAAGAAATGTAGGATAATGTAATTTAAGTCAAGTGATGCCAATTATGAGAAATATTTTGGAGGTAATGGCAGCTTTTTCAATAATAATTGAGACTGGCTTTATTCATTCAACGCTCATTCACTAAGAGTCTTATATGAGTTAAGCATTTGCTTACTGCTTTGATACATTGCTCAAAAGTAGAGGCAAGGCCCTTGCCATCAAGGCAATTACAGGGGTGGGATAGTCTGGCCGCTGAATACACAATAGCCACAGAGCTGCAATCCCTGAAAGAAAAGGAAGACAGGCTACAGAAGCATAGAGATGGGGCAAAGGAGTCATGCCAAGGGAGATTTTGCCCAAGGGGAAATAACATCTAGGATGAAACTTAAAGGAGTAGTTGAAGTTGCACAGGTAAAGAGGGAGATGGGAGAGAGACCAGCTAAGGAGGGAACAAAGCTTTGAAACAACAGCAAGGCTTTCAGTTTACGTAGAGTGTGCAAGGTAAGGAAAGATAGGACAAGCAGGGGTGAGATCTGGAAGAACCTTAACATCCTTGTTAAGGGTTTTGGATTTCATTTTTATGGTGGTAAGAAACTACTCAGATTTTCAGCAGGAATATGACACAATTAGATTTGTTTTAGAAGGGTTTTTCTAGAAAGTACCTAGAGTGTAAGTACTTGTGAAGATTCTTTGGTTCTAGAATTCCGAGGCAGAAACTGTAGAAACAAACGCATAGACATGTGCACACACACATGCACACACACAGGCTAATAACATTGTATTATGAAGGCACAGTGGCAGTGTTGATGAATCAGGAATTGGGGTAGTGGTCACAATTAGTTTATATTTAATTTTAAAATTAGTTACTGCCAATTCACCATGAATGTAGAACTAACACAAAATGTAGGTCTCTTTATTTAATTATCTAGGACAGGCATTTAGAGGTCACTCAGCCTACTGAAAAACACAAGAGAGGATGAGGGGATGGAGTCACCTTTTATTGTCCTATACATCTGGAATTATTATAGAATTCAAACAGAAGCCTTACTTCTAAAGCTACTCTGTTTCAGTGGAAAACGGAGGCTGGGGAGAGAATGGGAAGGTATCAAAAGACAAAAGAGGAAGAATGAAGGGAATTAATTCTCAAGGAGCTGAAGCTCCATGTAAAGATCAAGGTCAGATCAGGTTTCCTTACTTTCCATCTGCTCCTGACCCCTAAACCCTAACCCACCTCTGGCATCCTGAGCCTGGAATCATCTGCCACCCGGAGACTTGTAATTATCCTCCTCTCCTAGCAGAAATGTAGGGCAACTACTGATAAACATTGCACACAGCCATGCAAATGTGGAGGCCCCTCCTAAACCGTCTACAGACCATTTCTCATGTATCAGTTACAATTTCAAGCCAGTGTGAAAGAAGGGTGGGCCAATGCGGAATTACTTGTGGACAAGTAGGTCTTTTGAATTCCTTCAAATTCTACTGCCAAGGTAGCACCCCATTTTGTCTCTCATTCAATTAACCTGAAGAGACAATATGAAATAGGAATTGGTTAGTTAAACTTTCTAAGCCTCTGTTTCTCCACCTATAAAATGGGAATGGAAATGGTTATCAACTTCTTAAGAGTTGTGTGAGAATTAAACTAGAAAATCCATATAAAACACTTATCACAGTATGTAGGGCATGATGAAGTCTTACTAGACATAACAGTTCTTTATCATCAATCTTCTCATGATCCAACCAATGTACTGAGCTGTATCGACACGTAGGAGAGACGTCTCTACAAAAGTGCTGCTCACAGTGTGGTCCAAAGATTGGTGCCAGTCATGATCTATTTTTTACCAGTTGATGAGGAGAAACTGAGAGGAAGCATTTAGAAAAACCTACAGCAGTTAGACATTGTTGCAAGACCTAAGAACATGACTGGTGGACTCATGTATTTGAATAAACAGGGTTTAACCACTTTGTTTTCCAATTCATATGGTGAATTGCCCATGCCTCAAGCCTATCCACAGTCATATGCAGTAGAACTCAGTTACACTGTGCGAGCTTTTACGGTTACTTTGCCAAATACAACCCCAAATTATATAAATATCTGAGAATATATAAGCACTTATTTTTATCAATTTGTTTTTACAATCACATTAAATTTTAATCAAGACTGTTTTATAATTTATCATATAACATTACTTTCTATAGCAGAGAAATAAAATTTTCATTATTTACTTTAACTCCAATTATATGTGGCAGCACAAGCTTCACCAGACTTTTTTTTTTTTTTTTTACAAGACAAGATACAATTTGCTGACTGTGGCAATAGTATTTGAATGTGGAAATGATTCCATAGAAATAGGGCAAAAAGAGTCCCAATGAAATTTACCTGAAAATATGTTGGTTTATATATTGAATTTATCCCTAATTGATGGTGAAGTGCTGAAACCATAGTGTATTATCTGTGGGGCTGTTTTAGTTAATGAATTCATGAAATCATCAAAATGTATTAGTCATTTGTAGTAGCCCTGCCACCCTTTTCCACAGTTTTGCTTTCCTCTGTTTCAGTTACCCACAGTCAACCGTGGTCTGAAAACACTAAATGAAAAATTCCAGAAATAAACAATTTATAAGTTTCAAATTGCATGCTGTTCTGAGTAGCATGATGAAATCGCTTGAGGTCCAGCTCCATCCAGCCCAAGGTGTGAGTCAACCTTTTTGCAGGATATCCCACCTGTTAGTCACTTAGTAGCCATATCGTCTCAGTTATCAGATTGACTGTTGAGGTATTACTTGTGTTCAAGTATCATTTTAATTATTAATGGCCTCAAAGTGCAAGAGTGGTGATGTTGGTAATTGCGATATGTCAAAGGGAAGGAGTAAGATGTTTTCTTTAAGTGAAAAGTTCTCAACTTAATAAGGAAAGAAAAAAATTGTATGCTGAAGTTGCTAAGATCTACAGTAAGAACAAATCTTCTTTCCATGAAATTGTGAAGAAGAAAAAAGAAATTTTTGATAGTTTTGCTATTACACCTCAAACTGCAAAAGTTACAACCACAGTGTATGAAAAGTGCTTAGTTAAGATGTAAAAAGCAATACATTTGTACAATAAGATATTTTGAAAGAAAGAAAGACAACACATTCACCTAACGTTTATTACAGTATATTGTTAGTTTTTGCTGTTAATCTCTTACTGTGCCTAATTTATAAATTAAACTTTATCATAGATATGTATGTATAGAAAAAAACATAGTATATATAGGAGTCAGTAATATTTGCAGTTTCAGGCATCCACTGGGGGTCTTGTAATGTATCCCCCATGGATAAAGAGGGACTACTGTATACACAAAACATAAAGGATTAAAATTTTAAACCAAAAGAATCATTTGAAAGAAAAAGCATTGAATTAAAAGCCGATAAAAGCATGTGTTCAATATTCTACATATAAACATTAGTGTTTCATGGGTTTTATATGAAGTGGCATTTGCGATTGCTAAGAATTAAATATATATACAGTTGACAAGACATTATGAAGGACTACGTTAGAGGTATTTACTTAGAAATGTTCAGTGATTTTGGTAAAACGGTAACTCAAGTACTACTTTCTGATGCCATCATAGCTGGATGATTTCCAAAACTGCCTAATGATATGGAAAACCAACTCACTGAATAAATAAAGCTGGCAAAGCATTCTTTCACTGTAAGTTGATGAATGTGCAGATATTGCTTTTTGTGGCAGTTCTTTTAGTATATGTGCAGTTTGAAAATGATAAAGATTTGAAGAAAGAAATCTCTGCTCTGATTTAAATTCTCTTTTAGCGGGACTTCCCTAGTGGCACAGTGGTTAAGAATCTGCCTGCCAATGCAGGGGACACAGGTCCCAGCCCTGGTCCGCGAAGATCCCACATGCTGCGGAGCAACTAAGCCCATGCGCCACAACTACTGAGTCCACGTGCCACAATTACTGAAGCCCGTGCGCCTAGAGCCCATGCTCTGCAACAAGAGAAGACACCGCAATGAGAAGCCCGCGCACTGCAACAAAGAGTAGCCCCCCCTCGCCGCAACTAAAGCCCGCGCGCAGCAACGAAGACTCAACACAGCCAAAAATAAAATAAATTAATTTAAAAAAAATTTCTCTTTTAGCTTTATGGCTGAGAAACACAAGTAGCTCTAAATTTTATAAAATTATGAAGAATTATTTTGTCAAGAAATGTGGTTGACAGTTTATGTTTTATATAATGGAATGTTCTGATGCTGCAACTGCCAGCATCAGGAAAACATTCTGAAGTAGTTACCTAAGTTAAGGAGCTTGTGAGAGAATGTAAATCAATGCAATGCTTCCCTCATTGAGAAAGTCTTGATTAAAAAAAAGTCAGCTGAAGTAAACAACGCTGGTGACACAGCACAAATTTTGAGTTATGTAAGACCCAAAGTTGGCTCATTAGAACTGACTGTTAGCAGTTTTTCTGAATGCTGTATTCAGTAAATTCATGTTGGTAGATTGAAATTATCCATGATGGTGATACATACTTCAAGCAAACCAGTAAATGCTACAAATTAGGGATTCTTTTTTCTTGTTTTCTTTTCCCACACAACCAGTTATGATAATATGGAAACTGACCATAAACAGCTATTTTTGGTATTAAAGAAAGAAGCTGTGTCAAGAGTGTCTGAACTGCAAAATAAACTCTTAAGTGTTTCTTCAGGAGAAGAAATAAGGTTGGTTCCAATATTTAAACATATTAATACGAAAGCCTGACTTGCTCTATTGACTGATATCTTGGATATATTTAGTAATCTTTATATTTCTATGAAAAGAAATCAATTATTTTTCCAAAGGGGAGCTAAGATCAAAGAGCAAAATTAAAAGTTAGAAATTTTGAAGAACAAGGTTTTTTTGGAGATTGCTATATCACAGTTTTAATTTTAAAATAATTGTCAATAAGTGGGAAATGATCTTGATATTATCATCTGCAAAGTGTTATCAGCAAACACTATGAATTTGATTGCTTTAGTCTCCTTGGGCTACCTAACAAATACTATAGACTGGTGGCTTTAACAATGGAAATTTATTTTCTCACAGTTCTGGAGAATAGAAGTCCAAGATCAAGGTTCCAACTGATTCAGTTTCACTGAGAGCTCTCTTCCTGGCTTGCCAACTATGTCCTAACATGGCCTTTCCTTGGCACATACAGAGACACAATGAGAGAGAACAATCTCTCTGGTGTTTATTCTAACAAGTACACTAATCCGATTGGATCAGGGCTCCACCTGTATGACCTTATTTAACCTTAATTAAATCCCTAAAGGTCCCATCTCCAAATTCAGTCACATCAGAGGTTAGGGCTTCAACAGATTAATCTGGGGGCACTCAATTCAGTTCATAGCAGATGGAATAATACTAAAGTTATAATTTGCTGAAAAATCCTCATATAAAAAAATTAATGAATCCAGAATTCACATATTTCATCAAAAGATAATTTAAATTGAACTAAAAGGTTATGGAATAAATTATTGGAGCTGGCTACTGTTAAAGGATTGAAGATGACTTTTTAAACTACAGCCTCACCTGCTTTACTTGGTTCAAAAATTTTAAATAAATATCCCAAACTTGCTGAAATTGCTATAAAATCTCTTCTTCCATTTCCATCAGTAAGCTGATGTGAGGCTGGTTATTCTACTAGGAATTTTATGAAAACAAAATAAAGAAGCAGTTTATACATGCATAATCCCATGCAAGTATCTTTGTTTATCCAACCAAGATTAGATAATTTAATAAACTCACTTATCATATTAAATTTTTAAAATATTGACATGCCTGGTTTTTGTTCAAAGTGTGTATATAAGTATTTAACATAGGTATCCTCTACTTCACTTACAACATTTTGTTTATTTATAATTATAGAACATCTAAAAGTTACAAGTGTAACAGTAATTTTCTCTACTAATCACCTAGGCACACACTTTCAATGAACAATGGATACATTTTTTTGTAACTTTCTTTTCTCCTTTGTTTTGTTTATTTTTATTATATTTACTGAAATGAGATTTTATTCCTGTTAAATCTAATAATACAACTTTGGGCTTGTATTCGCATGTCTTTATGCTATATTTAATTTCTTAGTAATTTACCTTTTTTGTATTTTATCAAAGTACAACTCCACCCTAGATTGGGACTTAAAAAAAAAAAATAGAAGTTTGAGAGTCACTGGTCTAGACACTCTATCCTTTATGCCTTAGAAATTGTTAAGGTAAAGACTATGCTATTACGACAGTTCAAAAAAGGACACTTCAGAAACTCTATCTTAATGTGTGTGGTAAATGAAGTCATGACTACCAGTAGAGACTTTAATTTTGTTGGGAAACATGCAAAATTTTACAGATTGAAACTACCATTCTTCACTCTCTCATTTAAATCCCTGGCAGTTTTATTGCTGCTGAACCTTTATTTTTCAGGTCCCTATGCCATTTGAGTGAAAGGCTGTACTTTCCCAGATAATTGTTAAGAACCAACTGAAGGGCGGCAAGAGACTTATTAGAAAAAGAATGCAATAAGGAGGCAGACGGATCCTCATTAGAGCATAAACTAGATCCTGGCACTCCTCTGCTTAAAACCCACAAGTGCCTTTTCATCTCATCCAAAGTCTTTCAAAGAGTACCTTAAAAAACCCTGCACACTCTGATCCTCATTACTTCTCATCTCTACTATTCTACATTTTGCTCTGCTCCAGCCACACTGGGATACCCTGGCCTTAGGATCTTTGCACTGGCTATTTTCTCTGCCTGGAATCCTGGAATTCTCATCACTTGAATATTTGCATAGCTTTCTCTTTAACTTCCTTCATGTCCGCTCAAATATCACATTCTCATAGAGGTCTTTCCCTGTTTAAAGTTGTGTCCTTTCTATTCCTCTTTTCTACTCCCTTTATCTCCTTAAAATATCACTATCTGACATACCATATAAATATATTTTCTATATCCTTCTGGTAAAATGGAATCTCCACATAGGCAGAGAGGATTTTATCTTTTTTGTTCATTTATATAACCCCAGAATTTATACTAGTTCTTGGCTCATAGTAGGTGCTCATTATATATTTGTGAAATGAATTAATGGATAAAAGACTCTGTGAACTAATTTATATTCAAGAATTCATAGAAAATACTATGATCCGTGGTATGCTAGAGGTGGCTCATACCAACTGGCAAGAACCCATTGTCATCATATTTTCCCAGATCTGCATTAAGTGACTTCATGGTAGTAGGTTGAAACTGGCCATAATGCCAGGTGGCTTAAAACAACAGAAATTTATTCTCTCAAAGTTCTGGAGGCTAGAAGTCTGAAATCATGGTCCCCTGTGGCCATGCTTCCTCTGAGACTCTAGGTAGACTCCTTTCTTGCTTCTTCTGAGTCCCTGGTGGCAGCCCTCAACCCACGGAACTCCTTAGCTTGTAGCTGCAGCACTTCAGTCCCTGCCTCTGTTGTCACATGGTGTTCCCCTATGTGTGTCTATGCCTCTGTCTCTCTTCTCCACTTACAAGGGCATCAGTCATATTGGATTAAAGGCTACCCTACTCCAGTATAACTTCATTTTGACTGTACACTTGCAACAACTCTATTTCCAAATTAGGTCACATTCTGAGGTACTGGGGATCAGGAGTCAACATAGTCAACATATCTTTTTAGAAGACACAATTCAACACATAACAAAGAGCAAA
Organism: Eubalaena glacialis; assembly: GCF_028564815.1. Classification (NCBI taxonomy): domain Eukaryota; kingdom Metazoa; phylum Chordata; class Mammalia; order Artiodactyla; family Balaenidae; genus Eubalaena; species Eubalaena glacialis. The sequence goes on from NC_083727.1 coordinate 19,345,190, forward strand.
CACTACAAATCAAGACTTTATTGTTCTGCTTTGTTTCATTTTTTTTTTTTTAAGAGAGGCAGTTGTTAAACATCTACCAGCATACCACTAACTATAACATGCTGTGACATTTTCTCTGAAATGCAGGGTTAGTTGTGAACTTCTAACCTGTTAGATGAGCTAAAGATTATTTAAATGATTATTGTTTAGTCCTAAAATATCCATAATAGAAATTAAAAGCTATTATTTTTTGAAATAAACAGCTATTTTTTCTGAAAGATATTGTTACATGGTTTAGGCATTTGGATCACTTTACTTTTTCTTTCTCAAGAATAGATAACTACATTCTAAGAAGGATCAGAAAATATAAAACACCCCCAAAACAGACCAAAATTGTTTTAATAAATGCTATTAATTTAAAAAACAGATTTATAGTTTATACATGCAGTTATTTGAATTGGAGAACTACTTTTGCCCCTTTTGTGCTACAGACATATGCACTTATGAATGCTTTAGACCTCTCAGCTTTGAGATCTTAATGATAAGTGATGAGTTGAGTTATACCTGGAACTATACCTTAGTAAATCATTCTAATAATACAAGAAAATTAATACAAAGATAGCATATGTGTATATGGTACTTTTAATTTTACATTTCATGTAATTAATTTAGAGTATCCATTGAAAAACAAATTTAGATCTTTCAATATTAGCTGATTCAAATCTTTTGCATTCTTTCATTTAATAAATATTTGCTGATATCCTACGTAGCGCCAAGCACTGTCAGATCCTGAGAACACATTGATTAATAAGACCAGAAATGTCCCTACTCTTTAAATTAAATTTAAGTTTAAATTCATAGGTGGGGCTCCTACTTCCAGCCACAATGGAGTAACAAGTATTAAATTCAGTCTTCCATCTGAAAAAACTAAAACACTGGACAAAATATATAAAACAATGGCTCTCAAAACATTTTACATTGGACAATGAAGGACAGTGATCTCTGAAAAGTGAGCACCAAATGAGATGAGCCCTACAATTGTTTGATCTTACTGCCTAGAGGCTTCCAAGTCACAACACAGAAGCGAGATGGGGGAGTGAGAAAGAATGGACTCAGGCACAGTCCAGTGGAGTCACTGAGTTAAGTGGGCAAGTGGACAGAGCTGGGAGTCAGGGGAAACCAAAGTGGCCAGATTTCACAGGGCAAAGTACTGCAGAGGGGAAAGCTGCCGGGAGAGAACAGTCTGCAGTGCTCCCAAAAGTATTTTGTTGAATATTAGACAGCCCATGCATGTGAGGAAATAGATTAAGCCCCAGGAAACAAACAACCAAAAGAATTTGAGGGAATAGTGCCTGGAGGTCACACAGAGTTGGGAATAGTAACTATTCTCAATAGCTAGAATGGAATATATCATGTTTCACAAGGAGGTGGCTAAAGTATTGATACTAAGAAAGATCTTGCCTCAGTAGCTGTAGAAAATTTGCCCTAGACGAACAGCTATTCTGGTTTTATCTAACAAAGCTTAGAAGCAAGGTGCAAAAAAAAAAACAAAAAAAAAACCCCAAATTATTTCTAAATAACTTCACCTCCTCCAAGAACTAGCACAAGAATATTTTTAGAAATACAAAATATCAAGTAATCAATAAGGTATAATTTACAATGTCTGGCATTTAATAAACATTATTAGGCACATAAATTCATATGTGGAGTGAGGGAGAAAAGAGATATTAAAATGACAAATAATAACAAAAAATTTTCACGTGGTGATACAGTTTAGGTAGACAGTTTTTAAAGAGTCATATGATATGAACAAAGAGCCCACCATTTTACATTGCTGGCCAGAGAAAGCATTGGGTTGCTAGGGAAACATCTCTGAAGAGACAACCCTCATGCTGAGACCTGAGCTGCGTGAAGATCAGAGGGAAGAGGGCTTTAGGTAGCTGGCACAAAGGCCCTGAGGCAGGAGCAAGCAGCTGTGGCTGAACATTACCCACTTGCCACAGAAACGTAGGCTCATAATCTTTCCATTTATCAGAACAGAAGACATATGAATAGATACTTTTTTGTTTTTCAGCTGCCTACTATATATTTGCTATTCTCTAAGATATCTTAAAATTTTAAGTGTTTTCAGTTTTTTTAAAGTCCTTGTTAGTAAATAAAGCTGATATGGAGGTGGTCTCATTTTGATTACCTAGGCTGATGAGTGACCTCTGAGAGCAAAACTGGAGAAATCAGTGAGGCCATTGCAATTTAGAGCAAGTCACAGCTCTTACTTGCACCTCATCTAGCACGCCCTATTTTTATGTAATTAGGAGCCTAGAAGTACATCACTGTTCAAACCACAGAGCTATCCCAAGTGCCTTCAGAAAAATCTTAGAATCCTGTTCTGAGAAAACTCAATATGGCTCCAAAATCATCTTGTGTTATAGCAAGCTATTGACCATAGAATTCCAGATGACTAAGTCAGAGCAGACCCATTTGGAGCTTAAATTCTGCAAGGTTTGAATGGAATCTGAAGCTTTTGTTTCTTAATTCACTAGAGTTAAAAGTGAGCTTATCCAACAGGTTTTGCTTCCTCACTAAAATTTTCATTACCATTTATTTCTAGTGGCCGCTGTTTCTAAAGCAGTCCTGGGGTTGAGGGGAAGGGTCTGCTTAAAAACTGTGGACTAAAGCAAGAGCTAGGCACATTTCTGTGGATGAGAGAAAAAAGAAGCGTGCCTTGATGGAAGACAGTGGATACTCTAACCGCATTTGATGTAATGTCACATGGGGAAAGGGCACATAAGTATACATGGAGGCAGAGAAGTAGGTATCATGAATAATAGTGACAAAGATTTATAAAGTGGAAGTAGAGAATGAATGAGTTCTGAACATCTTGAGTTATTCTCAGCAATCGTTTGCGGATAGGCAGTTTCTTGAGTTGCAGGGCCATTGGACAACTAGAATGGAACTTCCAGATGAGAGGCCTCAGGCAACAAGAATAATTCTTCAGTGCTACAGACAATATAACTTTGTGTCCTCAGTAAATATTTATGGAAGAAAGGAAGGAAGAAAAGAACAGAGGGAGGAAGGGAGAAAGAAGGACTAAGAAATGAGCATATGAAATCCACAGTGTTGGGAAATTTAGCAGTACATATATAGAGGGCTAGTTTTCCAATGCTGCTTTCTTATATTCTGAGCTGACAACCATCCTGTCAGGATCTCTTGCAGTTCTTCTTTTAAACTGATTTATTTTTCTTACTAGAACAAAAGGTCAAAGCACACCAATTTGTGGCTTTTCAAAAACAAGTCCAATGCTTTAGTAACTTCACTAACAAATTCTTTTACCAGACTAATGCAAATTTTCCTAATCTCTAATTTCTAGAACCTACCATCTGAAGGAAAAAAATGTCCTTACCAAATTTGGATCAATAGCTATATAACTTGTGAATTCACCCTAGTTTTTTCAAACTATGCTGAAGTTTTTTATCATTAAAAGATTTTTTTAATTGCTAAAACTTCTCACAATGTGGTCAACTAAGTTGATATAGATATTCCTCTTACTGCAATTATCTAGAAATACAGAATAAAATACAACTAAAAAGCAAAAACTAATTCTCAGGTGCTAAAAATGGTGAGAGGAACCAAAGCTAAACAATAGGCACGAGGTGATAAGCAGCCCATAAGGATTTGGCCTCTGTAAATGAGGCCCTAGGGAACTGAAAATGGTTTCTAACATCCATTTGGTGATGTGAAAGATTGTTCCATGAACTGTGGAATTCAGGTGTTTGAAGCTGACACCCTAGCATAAAGCTGGGAGCTGAGCTTTGATGGGCTGCAAAATCCTATAGAGGGACTGAAATTTTGCCCACCAGACTGGGGAGGCTTCAAGTTAGCCCAGGGACTAGGATTGAAAACACACAGGGAAAAGTCACCATACACGTGTGTGATGTTTAAATTTACATAGCCTATATGGTACAAGTGCCATCAGCACAGAAATTAACGTAAAAACTGGCCTAAGAGTACTTAAAATCCCTAGAATCCAAGTGGAATGCCATTGGAAGTCAATATGTAAAGATTCTTTCAAAATCTAGGGAACTCTGAATCCTCAGCCAAAAATAAACCTACTGAGATCAGCTCATAATAACACACACACACACACACACACACACACACACACGCACGCGTGTGCGCCAAGATTACTAAATTAACATTAAATCCACAAAAGGATTAAACTTTCCTTTTAAAAGACAATTATTCTAAATCTACATTTAAAAACCTAGCTCTATGCTATTAGAAATTCCAAAAACATAGTGTTATAAAATGGTTGAATGGAAAGGGGTCAAAGATCCTACTCTTAGAAAATGGTAGGAACAAAATTAAATACTCTTTAAAAAAAAAATCAACTCCTAAGCAATCCAGCAGAAGGCAGAAAAGTAGGATCAAGGTACAGTACTGGAAATGTAGGACAAATAGGAAGCACAAAATAAGGTGATGGCAGTAATTCCAAATATATCAGTAGTTATAACTAAATTCACATCATGGTTAATTCTGGCCTCACAGAATGAATTAGGAAGTGTTTCCTCCTCTTCCATTTTCAGAAGAGTTTGAGAAGAATTTGGTGTTAATTCTTTCTTGAAGGACTGGTAGAATTCACAAGTCAAGCTATGCAGTCATGGACTTATCTTTGTTGGGAAGTTTTGATTATTGATTAAATCTCATTTTACTTATTATAGGTTTGTTCAGATTTTATAATTCTTTTTGAGTCAATTTTGGTACTTTGTGCATCTCTCGGATTTTTTTCCATTTTGTCTCCATTACCTAATTTGTTAGACATGGCTTAATTCTTGAAACTAATCAGTGTAATGCACCATAATAACATATATAAGGAGAAAATTCATATGATTATCGAAATAGATGTAGAAAAAAATATTACATAAAGCTTAATATCTGTTCAAGATTTAGAACACACACATAAACAGAAAATAAAATTGAGAAAAATTACTTTAATCGATAAAAGCTATCAGGAAAATATACATAAAACCTCATACCTGAATATACGTGTAAACTATGCAAAGAAATTTACTTCTAGTTATACACTCAACTGAAATGTATACATATGCGCACCATCAGAAATGAACAGAAATGTTCACAACATCAGTGTTTCTGAGAGCCAAGAACTATAATCAACCTAAATGTTCATCAAAAGTAAAGGAGATAAATGGTGTTATAGCTGTACAAGTGAATACTACAGACCAATGGGAATAAGCAAACTATTCTATGCGCAGTAACACGGATGAATCTCATAAACATAACATTGAACAAAAGAACACAAAAGAGTAACTTCTATATGGTTCAAATTATATATAGTTCCAAACAATCAAAAATTATCTATAGTCTTAAAAGTCAGAATCATAGGTATATACAGAAGCGTGGTAGCAACTGGAAGAGGATATAGGGGGACTTCATAGGTGCTAGGGACATTCAATTTCCTTAGCTTGGCAATAATTAAATGACTGTTTCCACTTTGTAAAAATTTACTTAGCTGTGCACATGTCATGTGCTCTTTTGTATATATGTCATACTTGAAGAAATAATTATATTTTAAAAATAAAACACAAAATCAACTCCTAGAAAAATAATGAAAACTTTCCTAAATATCAGAAGAACTGCACATGCACACCCACATACACACATCCACACTAAAAAAATCAAAGCAAAGAAAACACCCAGTGAGAGGCTTTAAAAAGTATAAAATTGACAAAATAATAACATGGCATAAATCGGACTAAATATATTTGTCATTTTAATTAAAGGAATATTGGCTTAATTCACTGATTATAATAAAAATAAAATATTAAATTGGATTCCAAAGAAAGAATTAAAATTATGCTAGATCAAACAGACTCACCTAAAATAAAATTTTTCAAAAAGTTGAAAATAAAAAGATGTGCAGGAGCATACCAGATAAATGTAAACAAGAAATGATGTAACATAATTTTAATATTAGAGAAGGAGTAATTTAAGGCAAAAATCCTGTCATTCAGCTGATTAGCAACTTTAATTTCATCTGAAACATTAATTACCCTTTGTCATGTAACATAATATATTCACAGGTTTAGGACATTTAGATGTAGACATCTTTAGGGGGCCATTATCCTATCTATCACTGTCTGCCTTCTGGTACATAAAAATTCACATCAATCCCACATGTAAAATGCATTCACTTCATTCCAATATCTGCAAAAGTCTCAACCCATTAACAGCATCAACTTAAATCCAAAATCTCATCTAAATCTCATCAGCTCAAAATTCCCAAGTCTGGTCATTTAAATCATCTAAATCAGGTATGAATAAGATCTGATCTATCCTGGGGCAAAATTCCTCTGCATCTGTGAACCTGTGAAATTAGAAAACAAGTTATCTGCTCCAAAATACAATATTGGGTCAGGCATGGGGTGCAAGTCATAAGCATCCCCATTCAGAAAAATGGAAGGAAAGTCAAATTAAAAATCTAGCTGAGTAAACAACATAGGTTTCAAAGCCTGGGAGTAATCCTCTGTGGTCCAAGGTTCTGCCTTTTTGTCTTGAGGCTCTTTGCCCTTAGAGATAGTCTTCCTTTTGTATGAAGTATAGCACATTTGCAGCTGAAAAGTTGATCTTCCTATTTCCTACCTGTACAATTTTGTGAGTCTGACAGTTTTCTTTCATTTCTTACTCTCTTTGTCCCTTTTAGTCAAAGCTGTCAGTGTTTCGTGTTTGTGGACCATACTCAAAAACCTTGTAGATTTCTTGTGTATGTCAAGGAAATTTGTCCCATTAGACATGAGACTCTTCCACATATTTCTTCTACATAATTTCATCTCTATATTGCTTCCTTCAGATATGGCTGAGGGGATCCATGAGCAGAATGTCTAATCTCTTCAAAAAGCCCTCAGTATGACTGAATAGTCTGATCGTTTAATCCTTCTAATGCACTAGCAAAAGGTCATACAGCCACACCCTTGGCTTTCTCTCCAGAGCACACTTTCTGGACAGTGAATCTCCTAACTTTAGCATATTTACAATCTAGATAAACTGCGAATTTCTCAAATGATTTATTTTTGCCTAACGGTTCTTCCCTCAATTTATCTCCCTCCTCCCACATTTTACTATAAGCAGTCAAAAGAGACCAGGATGCACCTTTCACATTTTGCTTGGGGCCTCCTCAGCTAAATATCCAAGTTCATAATTTACAAGTTTTAATTCCATATATCTGCAAGACACAATTCAGCTAAGTTCCCTGCCACTATATGTAAAAAAATCCTCTCTTCTCCACTTTTTTAATAACATATTCTTCATTTCCACTTCTTGACCCTTCACCTGCACTGCCTTTCTAATGTTTTTTCTACCAGCTATTCTCGATGGCTTCAGTATTCTCTAAGACAGATAACAGGTGCTTTCTCTACTAGGCTCCCTCACATTCTTCTGAGTCCTCACTAGCAGAATCATTAACACCCATATTTCTACTAAGAGTCTATTCAAGGCAGTCTAGTCTTGTTCTATCATGCTCCTTAAAAATTTTCCAGTCTCTGCCCATTGCCCAATTCTAAGTTCATTCCACATTTTTACATATTTCTTACACATCAGCACCCACTTCCAAGTATTAAACTCTGTATTAGTTTCCAATTGCTGCTGTAACAAATTAACACAAACTTGGTGGCTAAAGCCAACACAAATCTATTATTTTACAGCTTTGGAGAATTCTAAAGTGGGTCTCACTGGGCTAAAACAGAGCTGTATTCCTTCTGAAGGCAGTAGGAAAGAATGAATTCCTCTCCTTTTCCTGATTATACAGGCTGGCTGCTTTCCTTGGCTTGTAGCACTCTTCCATTTTCAAAGCCAGAAATTACTTCCCTCTGACCTGTCACTCTATCATCAGACCCCCTTCTCTAACTCCCTTGCCTCCCTCTTTCCCTTATAGCGACTCTTAATTAACTCACCCAGATAATCCAGGATAATCTCTCTATCTCAAGATCCTCAATTTAACATCTGCAAAGTTCTTTTTGACATATAAAGTCATATACTCACAGGTTCCAGGGATAGGACAGGGACATATTTATTTATTTATTTATTTATTTATTTATTTATTTATTTATACTTGTTATTCTGCCTACCACAGAAAGCAAGTGAGAGGTTACTGTCGAGGTGGGTCTTGGAACAAGAGTATGAGTCATATAGTTAGACAACTTGGGGGGGGGGTCATACAAGTCAGAAGGAGAGGATAGTATAGATAAATAAGCTATGTAAAGGAAAAACATGTCTGGAGGGTAAGGGCCTAAAAGAGGTTGGTTGTAAAGCTGAGAGCTCAAAGTTGTATTGTAAACATAGGCTGGGACCACATTATCAAAAGGGTAGCACAGTAGGCTAGGAAGCTCACATTTTATGCCAGGTGCAGTGGGAGACTGAGTGTTTTGAAGAACGAGAGCAACATAATAAAATCTGTTTTAGAGATAGTGCACAATAAAATCTCTTAGGTGGTAGTACAGAAGATAGATAAAGTCAGAATATCAAAGCCTACACAAATAGCCATAAATAGTTTGATTTATGAGTTGAGCTAATTTAAGTAACATGATTTTGTATGTGTACTTTAAGACCCTCTTAAATGTGGTAAAATGATTTAATGCCAAAATGGTTAAATGAAGTAATAAAAAGTAGAATAAGCCAAGGGGGTTGCACTGGACTGGTTTCGTAGATCCCCCAGCTAAAATTCTGGGAAGCATCTTTAAACCTTTATTATTACAGAAAACACCTCTTTTCATTAAAAAGAAACTCTTTCTTGGCCAAGAGCCAGTGACTTCATAGCAAAATTAAAGCAATAATCTAGATTATTTGAGCAAAATTTTTCCTAAAAATTTCTGATGCTGTATTCTTTTTCTTCTGGGTAAAATTATTGGATTGCCTGTCCACATTAATCAAATATAAAGAATAATTTTTCACTTCACCATCTCACTTAACATTAATACAACACTGAAACATTTGATTTTCATTACATTTTCCCCTAGAGGGATAATATGCCTGCCATTTAACATTATTTTCATTTGAGGTTCTTTACTACTTCTCAAAAATCTATACAAGAGGCTGTCAGTTTTTAGAGTTTTTTTTCAGGAGCAGCACATTCTGCCAGGACATTTTTCTCATTATGCTTTTTGTAACTAGCAGAGGCCATCAGTGTCAGTTGAGTACAGTTTTTAAAATCCGACTTCCAAATCCCTTCAAGCAAAAATTTGTTAACAACTGAGCTTTCCAATCTTTCTGTTCCTTCCGTATATCTAAACATGCAGTCCTTTCAGTCACCACATTGTAAACTTAACTGAAAGCTGACACATTTGCAAAATCTAAGGATTCATTCTTACAAATATTCCAGTGATTCACTTAAGGATTTGAATTTACTGTATTAATAAAACAGGAGTACTTTGATTTAGTTTATAGAGAAAATCCTAAACATTTATCAATGAATTAAGTCTCTAAAAAATAAGCAAGAAGAGATGCTATATTGAGGTAACATGATATTTAAATGTAAAGCCCTTTTACAGCAAAGTGTCATTTGGTAAATTTTTAAAAATGCATCTTCATAAGCCCTTTTTCATTTTGTACCTTTTTGTATATTGAGTTTTCTTAGACTAGACAACTTTTGGAAATTTGGAAGAAATTTAGATGACAATGACTTTTTAAAATAATTAGAATGTATAGAATTTTTAGCTTCTAAAACTAAATTCAATGTTTTTACAACAGACTTATTGATCAATGCAATGTTGATTTGGTTGTGATAGCAAAGATAGATTAAGATATATGCAACAATCTATAACTATATGAAGGAATATAACTGAGTTTATATGTCTTAAAGTTATAACAGGACCAACGTTTGGATGAGAGATAAATTTCAACTCAATAACTTTGTATAGGCTAGAATTCTCTAAATATAGATTTCGGTCAGCATACATTTAAAATATTAAATACACATATCATATTTTCCAGGTATTATGTTATTGTGCTATGAGCCATTGAATAAAATAGATACAGGCCCTGCTCTCAAATTCTAGCAAGCATGGAATAAATAAACAGCATCATATCATCTTAACCTAAAGTGGTAATGGGAATAATATATAATGCAATCAAAGAAGGTCATCATAGATAAGCACTGTGCAAAGAGATGAGGATAGCAGAGGATGCAGGGCCCAAGTTTATAGTTATTTCTAAATGCAATATGAATCTATTGAAGGGCAAAGGGTTTTACAGAAGAGCGTAAAGGATTTGATTTACATTGCAGGAAAAAGCCACTCTGGCTTGCAGGGATACAGATTAAAAAGCTGTAGGGACAGAACCAGAGAAATTAGTCAGAGGCTGCTGAATCAACATGGATGACAGATTATGGTGCCTGGGACTCAGTTTGTGATAGGAAGGCAGACACACAGGGATGTTAAAAAAAAAAAAGACATCCATGAGATATTTGGAAATAGAGTCAGAAATACTGGGTGATGAACTAGATGTGAAGGATGAAGGGGGCAAGGCAAGAATGACTCTATTTCTGACTGGAGCAACAGGTGGATAGCAGTGATATTTACAGTGATGGAGAAAGTCAAGAAAGGAGAAGTTAAGGGTTTGGTTTACATGTTAAGTTTGAGATAGTGAAGCAAATGCATCAGGTGTGATGCATTGGTTATTCCCCAGAAATACAACATTCCTCCATCAGATTAAGTTCAAGAATTGAATAGACATTTGTCTAGATGACATGAAAGTCTCCTCCATCTTTAAAATGTTATAACTGTATGGAAAGTGGAAAAGAGAGCAATCTGAAGGAAACGTTGTGAATTATTAAATTTGTTTTTGTTAGGTGAGGTGCTTGGGACCAGGACTTGTTCATTTTATATCTTGTTTGCTCCCATGAACTTATCCATCGCTAAGTAAAAAGTAGATTAGCTGAAGCTAAAATTTCCAGTATCTACATAACCTAAAATTCACACCAGTTAATTTTCAAATCCTCTCTTTGCATTATTGTTGTAATGAAGCACGCATTATTATTTTAGCATCCGGGACAAAGAATACTCAATTATGCACAAGTGCTCTCTTTACTGTATGTGTTTGTAGATAAAAAAAGTTGTACATATCCACTAAAGAAAATAACATTTTTCTTTCTTTCTAAAAACAACTTTAAATATGCCATTGCCACCTTTATTACTAAACAGGTTATTCACATTATTACTATCTTAATTTTATTAATTTTAAACCAACATTTCCTGATCAGCTACAAAGAGGAGGCTAGATATGTGACGATCAGAGTTCTCATGGCATCCCCACCTCACTTTGAGGCCCTGAGCCCCCCAAATCCCATCTGCCATGTGCTGATCTTTGATGTTCTGCTGCCTTCACTATTCTCATGGACGGAAGCCCAAGCAGGCAGTCCACGAAGACTCAATGTGAGGGAACCCACTCAGGACACCTGCACTTAGCAAACTTTCAATTGCCAAAACTGTATGTATTTAAAATCAATTTTGAGCTATTTGGAATTTTTGAAGGAAACAGTACTGAGAAGCCAGATGTTTCTGTATCATATGTGAGTAATATACGATGTGAGTAATATATGAGTCATAGGCCAGAAATACTCCAAGGCTGCAGTTAAGCATATAGATCCTGGAACCATGCTGCTTGAGTGGAGTTGCCACTGTCCAGCTTTATAACTTTGGACAAATTATTAAAGGGATTAGAATATTAATTTTCTTATCTGTGAAATAGGATTAATATCTCTATCTTATATCTTTGCAGAGTCTTAAATGAATAATGAGCTTTTGGAACTGCGCTTGTCATTGCTAAAGTTCAATAAATATGCATTATTATAATTTTATCCCAGTCTTTTTCTAAGGATGCATGATTTAATACAGGAGATAAAAACCACAGGCCAACCCAAAGCTCTTCTATAAAATGCTAAACTAACTTTAAATTACAAGGCAAATATAACTAATGAAAGCAGAACTTGCTTCTTTTCTTGCATAAATATGTAAAATCCCCCTTCTTGTGCCTTTCTAGCTCACCGGCCCATTTGATGTTTTCCTAAATAATTTCCATATACCCAATAGCATAAAACCAAGGGTCACACGTATATTTAAATTTCTTAACTCAGGAATTAAAAGCACTTTGGGACTTGTATCTGGCTGACTTTTACATTCTAGTAGGTATATGGGTTATCTGTGAATTAAAACAAACCACCCTAAAAATCAGTGGCTTAAAACTGCAGTCGTTTATTATCATTCATATATCTGCAGGTGGGATGTATTCAGCTGATTTAGGCTGGACTCTGCTGGGATGCTCTGCTTCAAGCTCGCCTTGCTGCTCAGGTCTGCTTCTTATGTATTCATCGTGAACACGTTCTGGGGGTAAGGGAGTAGTGGCTATTTGTGAAAGCTCTCCTTGTGGTGATGGCAGAAGCACAAGAGAACAAGCCCAGCTGTGCAAGGAACTTCAAATCTCTTCATGTGTTAGGTTTGCTAATGTTTCACTGGCCTAAGCAAGTAATGTGACAGAGAAATACACATCCTTTTCTGGAGCAAGGAGGGAGGTAAGTGAATACGTCTTTCAGTTATCTAATCTATCACAACAGATTTTGCTACTGGTAACGCTATCATCATTCTTGTGAATGTTGTGTATGCTTACATTTTAAGTAATTCATTTTGAGACCTAAGATTTTGTATAGTTCAAGTTTACTGACCATCTGTAGAAATAAACAAACAAAACACAATGTTTTTCTTAGTAAGGGAGAGTGTTCTTTACTATATAAAATGAATTCTGGCCCATGACAGTACTTGACTCAATAAATATTTTCTGAATTAATAATATGGAATATTGAGGGTAAGTTTTTTGCACTAATAGCCCAACTTTTTTGGGGGGGGGGCAGTGTAGGTGATACACTTATTTTCTAATTACTTTATTTATTCAGCCTTTCCTTCATTCAACCAAAATTTTTTGAGTGGCTTTTATGAGTAAGGCATGTTCTAGGTAATAAGGATCTAGAAGTAATCAAAATTGTCAGGTTCCTACCATTTGGGGAGGGAGACAATAAACAGTGACACAATAAGTTAATTGTGGATAATGGTAAATAGCTGAAAAGTAAAGTTTTAGAGGAATTACATTAAGGAGGTAAGACTATTTTGGATAAGGTAAACAGGAAAGGACTTAAAGAAGGTGATATTTGAGCTCAATTTTGGATGATGGAAGAAGCCAACCAAGTGAAGATATAGAGAAAGAGTATTCCAGCCACAGGTACAGCATGAGCAAAGACAGACAGGAAAGAGCTTTGGCCTATTTGAGGTCCAGAAAGGAGCCAGTGCCAAAAGTATTCTCAACTTCAAGCTTGAAATGAAAAACCCTTTCAAATTTCTTGAATTTGATTTCTTGCCTTTGATTCCCCAGTGCCTTGTGCACTGATCACCTGGATTTATAATTGTCAAACTCTTCCACTGGAACTTCAGCTCCTTTGGTGCAGATATCTGTATCTTGGCAGTTTCTTTTTCATAGCACCTAGTACAGAGCCCCCTTCGACCCAAGGTTGGCAGATGCACGCATGAACAAAAGCCAACTTTTTACAGTTTAAGAATAAGTGTAGGCCCAAGGTGGGCATCAACTCATTTACAATCCGGATGAAACAGATGGAAGGGGCAGTGAGAGAGTCACAGAAAAGGCCACACTTTGAAGCCATATTTCTTTTGTCACATGAAGTGATTTAGCCTTCATTTTCCATTTCCAGAAATATAAAAATGTGAAAGAAGTCAAGATCTATCATGTATAAGATACACAGGAACAAAAAAAATGAATAAGACTGTATTCTGCCTTCTGAAATCATAATAATTATAATAGAAAATTATATCACTAAAGCATTTTAAACATTTTCTAATTGCTTTCAAACTTATTATCACATTTTATCCTTTGTTGACTATAGTAAAAGGGCATTTTTAATAACTATAATATCTTTCACAGCCTAAGTTAGCTAGCTTGGGAAAAGAGAGACATTTCAGGTGACTTTAAGATCCAAGATAGAATTTAGAATTGGAAGGGACTTTTGAGAGTATCTAGCCCATTAAGGATTTGGAGGCTGAGACCAAATGTGTTAAGGCCGTGGCTGGAATCCTGGTCCCCGAGTCCTTTATTACTTTACTCACTATTATACTAGTCATTAAAAAAAATGGCCGAGAATTTGGTTTATGATGAAATTAGCAATCACAAAAGGTAGACTCAGAAGAAATCATAAGCAAAAGAATGGGGGAAAACAGTACTCATCAGAAATTAATTTTCCAGAGTTTTGTTGTTGTTGCTGCTGTTGTTGTATTTAAAAAAAAACTGAGTGCTATTTACAAATGTTAGTTAATAAAATAACTGTAGTCAAAGAAAGTAGCTTTTTTAGTGTAAAGTAATTTCCCAAAGGCAAGAAAAGGTGAGTGAGGTTGGTATTAAAAATAAATAAATACATAAAAATGTGAAAGAAGTTGTGGGTTAGATTAAGAGGAAAGAGATACAATCCATTACATGGAAAATGTTCATGTGTTCAAGAGAGAAAAATCATATAATTCAGGGTGCATGATTCCCTGAGTATATCAAGGGATATAACTATTAACTCAGTAAGGCCGTCAAAGAAACACAGTCAATGGTACGGTATGATGCTTTTTCAACCTGACAACAAACAAGTGGAAAAGTTCTTGAGACCATGTTAGCCAACTAGAAATATTCAGGTTGCAAAGAGAGTGACAGTTATGAGAATAAGTTTTGAAAGATTAGTAATCATCTTGTGTTAAGTTCTCACTGTAAACAACAATAAAACTGGACAAATATACATAGCAACTGCTTTCAAGCATAGGAGAAAACAGCTCAGGGCAATGGTCATTGAGACAGGGAACCACACAAGACAATCTCCACAATAACCTCAGCTTTCTGCTGGGGAGCATTATGCAAATCACTGCACTGGGCAGTAGAGCCCAAACAGAGAGCTGATGTCTTAGTGAGTGGAAGAAATAAAATTCAGAGTTCAGGGTAGTGGGTGCTGGTGGAATTCGCAAGGCAGAGTAACATTTGTGAGGGAGCTGCACTGAGAAGGAACTCCACAAATCTGCTCCTCTTAAGTCTTTGGCTGAATACTAAACTGAAAATGCACAAGGCAAGATTCCATGAAGCCTGACAGAATACAGCTATTGAGGGGATATGAGCTGAACTGAGACCACACAGTGCTGAAAGGTCTTGGAGTTCTGACCAGCCAGAGTGGAGATACCTCACTAAATATCCTGATCATTCTATTGAGACCACATATAAGGAGAAGAGTTATTCTGGTCCCAGAGAAATGGCTACTCTAGATCAGTGGTTCTCAACTAGGGTGATTTTGACCCCTTCCCAGGGACCTTTGGCAATATTTAGAGACCTTGGTATTTGTTATGTTTGGTGGGGGAGTGTGACTGGCATCTAGTGGGTAGAGAACAGGAACGTTACATTGCACAGGGATGCTAAACTAAACAAAACAAATAATTTCCCAGTCCAAACTGTCAATAGTGCAGTCAAGAATTCCTGCTCTGGGCTTCCTTGGTGGCGCAGTGGTTGAGAATCTGCCTGCCAGTGCAGGGGACACGGGTTCGAGCCCTGGTCTGGGAAGATCCCACATGCCACGGAGCAGCTGGGCCCGTGAGCCACAATTACTGAGCCTGCGCGTCTGGAGCCTGTGCTCCGCAACAAGAGAGGCCGCGATAGTGAGAGGCCCGCGCAACGCGATGAAGAGTGGTCCCCGCTTGCCGCAACTAGAGAAAGCCCTCGCACAGAAATGAAGACCCAACACAGCAATCAATCAATCAATAAATCAATCAATAAATAAGAACGTGAATTTCTAAAAAAAAAAAAAAAAAAAAGAATTCCTGCTCTATCTTTACCCTAATAAAGTCTAAAAGCAAACCTTAAAAGGAAAAAGCTGATCCATGACTAAATTACGTAGCTGATAGAACAACTCAAAGACAAAATCCAGAACCTCAACAATGTAACAGTAATGACCTGCTTACAATAAAGAACAAAAAATACTAGGTATTTGCAGAAACAGGAAAATGTGACACATAAGCAGAAGAAAAGAGCCTGCTAATGACACCAGTATTGGAATTTGTAGACAAGGACCTTAAAAGTATTTGTAAGAAAAGATGAACATAATGAGGAAGCTCCCAAGGAATTTAAGAAGAGAAATGGAAACTATAAAAAAGAAACAAATGTAAATTCTAGGACTGAAAATATAATACCAGAATTTAAAAAATTCATTGGATGAGTTTAACAGAAGATTAGACATGGCAAAAGGGAGAAAAAAGGGAACTTGAAGACATGGCAATAGACACTGAACTATAAAGCGTAGAGTGAAGAAAGACCAAAATAAATAAATAAAATAGCTTCAGAGAAATGTGAGACAATACTAAAATGTCTAATATACAAGTAACTGAGGTCCAAGAAGGAAATGAGAGAGATGGGAATGGTAAACATATTTGAATAAGTAATAATGAAAATTCTCAAATCTGATAAAAAAAATATCCACTCACGCTTTGAGGAAGCTCAACAAAATACAAAGGATAAATACAAAGAAAACCACACCTAGTCACATCAAATTGCTGTAAACCAAACAAAGGAGAATCTCTGAAAACAGCCAGAGAAAAATAGACCCATTACATACTGGTGAACAATAATAAGAATGACCATGCCAATGTCATCGGAAAATAACACTAGGCAGAAGACAAGTAATGAGAAAAAAAAAAGTCACATAGATTTCTATATCTAGTATAAAAAAAGATGAACTGAAGGTATTTTCCCCAAATTTTTATTTTGAAAAAAATTTCAAACTCACAGAAGAGTTGCAAGAATAATACAACGAACCCTCGATACAAATGCTCTTCATCTAGAGTCACTAGTTGTCAGCATTTTGACTCACTTTCTTTATCTGTTTTTCCCCTGAACTGAGTTAATTGAAGATATCATGACACTTTATCCATAAATATCAGGTGTCTCTGAATATAAGAACATTCTCCTTTGTAACCAAAATACAATGATCAGAAATTTTAATCTTGAGACTTTATCAAGTAATAAATCTGAAATGCAATTTAAATTTCCCCAACTATGTCATTTTACTGTTTGTTTTAAACCCAGGACTAATCTGGGATCATGCATTGCATTTTTTTGTTTTTAACTTGTTCAGCTTCATTAATGTATAATTGACAAATAAAATTGTATATATTTAAAGTATGAAAAGATATGACACACATATACTTTGTGAAATGATTACCACAATTAGATTAATTATCCATCACCTCACATAGTCATCTTTTGTGTGTGTGTAATGAGAATGCTTAAGGTCTACTCTTTTAGCAAATTTCAACTACACAACACAATATTATTAATTATAGGCACATGCTGTAATTAGATTCCAAGAGCTTACTCATTTTATAACTGAAGCTTGTACGTGTTGACCAGCATCTCTCCATCCCTGCCCACCCTCAACTTCTGACAACCACCATTATACTCTCCATGAGTTCAACTTCAACTTTTTTTTTTAACATTCTACACATAAGTGAGATCATACAGTATTTGTCTTTCTCTGTCTTGCCAATTTCACTTAGCATAATGTCCTCTAAATTCATCCATGTTTTTGGCAAGCTTTCCTTCTTTATAATGACTAAATAATATCCCATAGTATATGTATGTACCACATCTTTTTTATCCATTCGTCCATTGAAGAACACATTGTTTTCATACATTGTATATTGTAAATAGTGTTTTAATAAACATGGGGGTGCAGATCTTTTTGAGGTAGTGATTTCCTTTCCTTCAGATATATACCCAGTAACGGGATTGTTGGATTATATAGTAGTTCTATTTTTAATTTTTTTGAGGAAACGTCATACTGTTTACATAGCAGCTGTATCAATTTACATTCCCACCAATAATGGACAAGAGTTCCCTTTTCTCCATAACCTTGCCAACACTTGATATCTGTTGTTTTTGTCATAAAAGTCATCCTAACAGGCATGAAGTGGTATCTCACTGTGGTTTTAATTTGCATTTCCCTGATGATTAGTAATGTTGAACACCATTTTATGTACCTATTGACTATTTGAATGTTTTCACAAACATATGGAAAGATATTCCATGCTCATGGATTAGAAGAATTAATATTGTTAAAATGTCCATACCACCCAAAGTGATACAGATTTAATGCAGTCCCTATCAAAAGTACATTGGCATTTTTCATAGAAATAGAAGAAACAATCCTAAAATGGAAACACAAAGGACATCAGATTGCTAAAGCAATTTTTATGAAGAAGAATAAAGCTGAAGGCAGAAAACTTTTTGATTTCAAACTATACTATAAAGTTATAACAATCAAAACAGTATGGTATGGTATCAAAATAGACTCATAGACCATTGGAACAGCACTGAGATCCCAGATATAAATCCATGCATATATTGTCAACTAATCTTTTACAAGGGCACCAAGAACACACAATGGGGAAAGAATAGTCTCTTCAATAAACAGTGGTATGAAAACTGGATATCCACATGCAAAAGAATGAAACTAGAACTCTAAATTACACCACTCACAGAAATTAATCCCAAATGGGTTAAAGACTTAAGTGTAACACCTGAGACTGTGAAACTCCAGAAGAAGATATAGGGAAAAATCTCCTTGATATTTGTCTTGACAGTGAGTTGTTGGATATGACACAAAAGCACAGGCAACAAAAGCAAAAATAAACAAGTGGGACTTCATAAACTAAAAAGTTCCTAAAAGTCTTTTTAGATAAGTAGAATAAGTTTTTTTGGCAAGAGAATTTATCACCAACAGGCCTCAATCACAAATAATGTTAAGTGAAGTTTTTCAGGCTGAAAAGAAAATAATTAAACCACCTGGATATATACAAAGAAATAAAGATTTCCAGAGATGGAAACTATGTGGGAAAATGTATAAGGCTTTTTTTTTCTGTCTTTTATATCTTTAAGAAACAATTGACTATTAAAACAAAAATAGCAACAATGTATAGGGGAAAGTCATAACATATGTAGGAGTTGATTATATGAGAAAAATATAATGAAGACTGGGACATGGGAAAATAGAAGTATACTGTCTTAAGGTTCTAAGAGTATACAGGAAGTAATATAAAATTAAATTAAGGTAGACTGTGACAAATTAAAGGTGCACATTTTAATCCCTAGAACAATCACTTTAAAAATAGGCATAACAAAAAGTCAATAGAGGGGATAAAATGGAATGCAAAAAAATATTTCATTCCAATGAAGGAGGAACATTTAAATGGTAAATTTTATGTTATGTATATTCTACCAATTTTTTTTTTAGTTAACTTTAAATTTTTAAAAAGAAACAAAGAACAAAGAGGACAAATAGAAAACATTTAACAAAGTAGTAGACTTTAACCAAACCATATCTATAGTTGTATTAAATGTACAAGGAGACAACACTCTAATTAACAGGAAATTATTGTTAGTTTTTATTTTAAAAATAAGATGTTACTCTAAGTTGTCTTTAAAAATTCACTTTAAATATAAAGCTTGAAATAGGTTGAGGGCAAAAAGACTTAAAAATATATATCATACAAATAGTAAGCATAAAAAGCTACAATTAAACCTTGAACAACATGGGACCTGGGGGCACCGACCCTTGCTCAGTTGAAAATCTGTGTATAACTTCACAATTGACCTTCTGTATCTGTGGTTCTGCATCCACAGACTCAATCAACCACAGATCGTGTGGTACTGTAGAATGTATTTATTGAAAAAAATCTGCATATAAGTGGACCCATGCATTTCAAACTCGTGTTGTTCAAAAGTCAACTGTATATTAATATCAGTCAAAGTAGACTTTGGAACAAGGAATATTCCCCCCAAATGAAGCAGGATATTTTATGATGATAAAACTGTTGATTCACCAAGTACACATAACAATGATAATAACAAAGTTTCCAAATACATGAAGCAAAACTGACAGAAGTAAAGGGAGAACATACAAATCCACAAATATAGTTATATATTTTAAAACTCCTCTCTCAGTTACTGATAGAAAAAGTAGACAAAAACTTAGCAAGAATGTAAAATAATGACAAATAATATCAACCAAATTTATCCCAACAGACATTTATAAAATATTATATCAAACAAATGCACATAACACATTATTTTCAGTGTACATGAAACACCAAGGTAGACCACTTCTAGGTCACATGCATCAATTGCAATAAAACTCCAAGTAATACAGATAATGTTTTCTAGCCATAGTAGAATTAAATTCAGAAATCAATAACAATTGGAAGTGTGGAAAATCACCAAATATTTGATATTAAGCAACACACTTATAAATAATCCATAAATTAAAGAATAAATCACATGAGTAATTAGAAGATTCTTAACTGAATGATAACTAAAACACAACATAGTCAATTTTATGGGATGTAATTAAAGCAGGGGTAAAAGCATATTTATATCTCTAAGAAAATATGAAAGAAAAACAGAAAGATTTAAAAATAATATGTTTCCACTTTTGTAAACTAGCATATGAATGTCAAACTGAATCAAAAATATGTAGAAGAAAGGAAGTAACTGAGGTACAAGCACAAATAATAAAGAAAAATCAAAAAAACCAAAACATGATTATTTGAAAAATCAATATAGAGAGACTTTATATCACCAAAGACAGCAATGAAAAAAAGAAATATCACTACAGATTCTGCAGACATTAAAAGGATAAGAAATTATTCTAAAAAATCGTGTACCAGTAAGACCACTGAGCCTGTGCTCTAGAGCCTGAGAGCCACAACTACTGAGCCTGCGTGCCACAACTACGGAAGCCCACGTGCTGCAACCACTGAAGCCCATGCGCCTAGAGCCTGTGCTCTGCAACAAGAGAAGCCACCACAATGAGAAGCCCGCATACTGTGACGAAGAGTATTCCCCACTCACCACAACTAGAGAAAGCCGGCGCACAGCAACAGAAGACCAAACACAGCCAAAAATAAATAAATAAATAAAATAATTAATTAAAAAAAAAACACTTCTAAAGCAGTACTGGCAGGGTTTTGTTAAAAAAAAAAAATCATGTGCCAATAAAGTTGACAGCTTAGAAGAAATTGGAAAATTTCTTAATAGACACAGAATAGAAAAACGGACACAAGAGGAAACTTTTAAAATGGTCCTATATCTGTTAATAAAAATTAATTTTAATTAACTAATTAAAAATATTCCCAGAAAGAAAACTGTAGTCCTAGACAACTTCATTGGTGACTTCCATTAAATATTTAAGGCAGAAATAAAATGTACAAGTTATTTACTCTATCCATTGCTAGACAAGGAATGGGTAACATCATTAAGAATTAATTTATGTTGTAATAGAACAGTATAAACTTAATTCCAAGTATTACCTCTGCCACTTTCCAGCTGTATGACCTGTGTAATTTCTTTAACTTTCTAAGCCAAATTTTTCTCAAATACAGGCATACCTCAGAGATATTCCAGATTCAGTTCCAGACCACCACAATAAAGTAAATATCACAATAAAGTGAGTCACACAAATTTTTGGTTTCCCAGTGCATATAAAGCTTATGTTTACAATATACAGTAGTCTATTAAGTATGCAAGAGCATTATGTCTAAACGAACAATTAATTAAAAAACACTTTATTGCTAAAAATGCTTATCATCATCTCAGTCTTCAACGAGTTGTCATCTTTTTGCTGGTGGAGGGTCTTGCTTCAATGATGACTGGTCAGGGTGGGGGCTGTTGAAGCCTGGGATGGCTGCTGTAATTTCTTAAAATAAGACAACAATGAAGTTTGCCAGTCAATTGACTCTTCCTTTTATGAACGATTTTTCAATGGCATACAATGCTGTTTGGTGGCATTTTACCCACAGTAGAACTTCTTTCAAAATTGCAGTCAATCCGCTCAAACCCTGCCACTGCTTTATCAACTAAGTTTATGTAATATTCTAAATCCTTTGTTGTCATTTCAACAATCTTCCCAGCATCTTCACCAGGAGTAGATTCCATCTCAAGAAACCACTTTCTCTGCTCATGTATAAGAAGCAATTCCTCATCCATTAAATATTTATCATGAGATTGCAGCAGTTCAATCACATATTCTGGCTCCACTTCTAATTTTAGTTCTCTTGCAATTTCTACCACAAGAGCAGTGACTTCCTCCACTGAAGTCTTGAACTCCTCAAAGTCATCCATGAGGGCTGGAATCAACTTTTTTCAAACTCCTGTTAATTTTGATATTTTGACCTCTTCCCATGAATTACAAATGTTCTTAACGGCATCTAGAATGGTGAATTCTTCCCAGAAGGTTTTCAATCAACTTTGCCAAGATCCATCAGAGGAATCACCATCTATGGCAGTGATAGCCTTAGAAAACGTATTTCTTAAATAATAAGACTTTAAAGTAAAAATTACTCCTTGATTTATGGGCTGCAGAATGAATGTTGTGTTAACAGGCATGAAAACAACATTAATGTCATGGCACATCTCTACCAGAGCTCTTGGGTGACCAAGATGCATTGTCAACGAGCAGTAATGTTTTGAAAGAAATCTTTTTTCCTCAGCAGTATGTCTGAAGAGTGGGCTTAAAATATTCCATAAACCATGTTGTAAACAAATGTGCTATCATCCAGGCTTTGTTGTTCCGTTTACAGAGCACAAGCAAAGTAGACTTAGTATAATTCTCAAGGGCCCTAGGATTTTCAGAATAATAAATGAGCATTGGCTTCAACTTAAAGTCACCAGCTACATTAGCCCCTAAGAAGAGAGTGAGCCTTTCCTCTGAAGCTTTGAAGCCAGGCATTGACCTCTCTCTAGCTATGAAAGTCATAGTGGGAATCGTCTTCCAAGAAGGCTGTTTTGTCTATGTTGAAAATCTGTGGTTTAGTGTAGGCAACTTCATTACTTATCTTAGCTACATCTTCTGGATAACTTGCTGCAGCTTCTACTCAGCTCTTGCTACTTCAACTTGCACTTTTATGTTATGGAGTTGGCTTTTCTCCTTAAAGCTCATGAACCAACCTCTGCTAGCTTCAGACTATTTTTCTGCAGCTTCCTCACTCTCTCAGCCTTCATAGATTGAAGAGAATTAGGGCTTTGTTCTGATGTAGATTTAAGGAGAATATTGTGGCTGTTTTGATCTTCTGTCCAGACTACTAACACTTTCTCCATATTAGCAATAAGGCTCTTTCACTTTCATATCATTCATGTGTTCTCTGGAAGAGCACTTTCAATTTCCTTCAAGTACTTTTTCTTTGCATTCACAATTTGGCTGTTTGGTGCAAGGTGCCTAGCTTTTGGCCTATCTTGGATTTTGATATGCCTTCCTCACTAAACTTAATCATTTCTAACTTTTAACTTAAAGTGTGAGACGTGCAACCCTTCTTTTCACTTGAACTCTTAGAGGCCATTGTAGGGTTTTTATCTGGCTTAATTTTAATATTGTTATGTATCAGGGAATAAGGAGGTCCCAGAAGAGGGAGAGAGACTGGAAAATAGCCAGTAAGTAGAGTAGTCAGAGCACACAAAATATTCATCAATTAAGTCTGCCATCTTACATGAGCACAGTTTATGGCACTCCAAAACGATTACAAGAGTAATACCAAAGATAACTGATCACAGATCACTGTAACTAATATAATAATAATGAAAATGTTTGTAATATTACAGGAATTACCAAAATGTGACACAGAGACACAATGTGAGCAAATGCTATTGGAAAAATGGCAGTGGTAGACTTAATACCACATTCAATTTGTAAAAAACAGAATATCTGCAAAGCACAATAAAATGAAGCACAATGAAACAAGTTATGCCTGTGTAAAGCAAGGTTAGTAATACATCACCTTGTTGTACTGAAAATTAAAAACCAAAGATAATATATATAAAGTATATATGGCATTTGTTGGGTCTTCCAAATAATATTATTTGAAGGTACATAATGATATTTCTTTGGGAGATTTTTATCAAGTGGGTATTATGGTAATAAACCAATGAGAGAAAAAGCAATCACTTCAATCTTGATTCTAATTTATCTGGAATCACTAAAAATTGAAAAATTGATAATAGGTATAAAAATATTTCAGATGGTCTAAGGATAGGATCTACTTTTAGTAGATCGTATTTTTTTCTCAATGTAATTTGAAGTCAAATATTAGGCTTTTAATTTTTAAAAAAGTCTTGTTGGCTTTAGGAGCATTTAGGAAATATTTCTGAAGTGCCATTTTAAATTAATGGATAGAACTGTCTTGCACAATATTGTGTTGGGGTGGGGGGTGGTCCCCAAGCAACCCTCAGCCTCGATGATTCACCTGAAGGACCTGTGGGATGCAAAAACCTGTTACATTTATGGTTACAGTTTGTTACAGGAAAAGGATACAGATCCAAATGGACTAAAGACCTAAATGTAAGACCAAACACTATAAAACTCTTAGAGGAAAACATAGGGAAAACGCTCTTTGATATAAACCACAGAAAGATCTTTTTTGACCCACCTCCTAGAGTAATGAAAATAAAAACAAAAGTAAACAAATGGGATCTAATTAAACTTAAAAGCTTTTGCACAGCAAAGGAAACCATAAACAACATGAAAAGACAACCCTCAGAATGGGAGAAAATATTTGCAAATGAAACAATGGACAAAGGATTAATCTCTAAAACATACAAACAGCTCATGGAGCTCAATATCAAAAAAACAAACAACCCAATTAAAAAAATGGGTGGAAGACCTAAATAAACATTTCACCAAAGAAGACATACAGATGGCCAAGAGGCACATGAAAAGATGCTCAACATCACTAATTATTAGAGAAATGCAAATCAAAACTACTATGAGGTATCACCTCACACTGGTCAGAATGGCCATCATCAAAAAGTCTACAAACAATAAATGCTGGAGAGGGTATGGAGAAAGGGAACCCTCTTGCACTGTTGGTGGGAATGTAAATTGATACAGCCACTATGGAGAACAGTATGGAGGTTCCTTAAAAAACTAAAAATAGAATTACCATATGACCCAGCAATCCCACTACTGGGCATATACTCTGAGAAAACCATAACTCAAAAAGAGTCATGTACCACAATGTTCATTACAGCACTATTTACAATAGCCAGGACATGGAAGCAACTTAAGTGTCCATCGACAGATGAATGGATAAAGAAGATGTGGCACATATATAGAATGGAATATTACTCAGCCATAAAAGGAGCGAAATTCAGTTACTTGTAGTGAGGCGGATGGACCTAGAGTCTGTCATACAGAGTGAAGTAAGTCAGAAAGAGAAAAACAAATATCATATGCTAACACATATATATGGAATCTAAAAAAAAAAAAAAAGTTCTGAAGAACCTAGTGGCAGGACAGGAATAAAAATGCAGACCTAGAGAATGGACTTGAGGACATGGGTAGGGGGAAGGGTAAGCTGAGACAAAGTGAGAGAGTGGCATTGACATATATACACTACCAAATGTAAAATAGATAGATAGTGAGAAGCAGCTGCATAGCACAAAGAGATCAGCTTGGTGCTGTGTGACCACCTAGAGGGGTGGGATAGGGAGGGTGGGAGGGAGGCGCAAGAGGGAGGGGATATGGGAATATATGTATATGTATAACTTATTCACTTTGTTATACAGAAGCAACTAACACAACAATGTAAAGTAATTACACTCCAATAAAGATGTTAAAAAAAAAAAAGAAAGAAAATATAGCAGAGAGCAAGGCAGAATAGGTCCCTATTAGTCAAGGGAGAAATAGACAAGTCAACTAACAGTGATAAGCATGTTTTTTTAAAACAGTGTGATAAGCATGGTGTGGAAAAATGTAGTGTTAACTGAAATCGGGCACCCATCCCAGATTTGAGTTTTATGAAAATCAACTGTCTAGACTAGTACCTGATGGATGAATTGAGTAGGAGTAAGCAAAGACAATTGATGAGAGGGAAAGAGTTTTATAGAACCATTAACCTTTAACCATGATCCTGTCCAGGTAATGAGATCAGCACAACTCTTCTGGGCAAACAGCTAGTGGGCACTTGAACAGAAACATCTACATCAGTTCTCAGAGCAAGAAGCTTTCATTATCCTAGATGTGATGGGGAGGGCTTCTTCATGCATTAACATTATTGTTAATTTAATCATTCAGCAACTGTATCTAATATTTCAATGCAGAACAAGATGCTGGACTACAATACCAAGTATGGGAGGTATGCTTCCTGCTCTCATGGATTTTACTACTGCTTTGCATGTAGTGAGGTCTACTTGTAGGCTATTTGGTTACAGTGACCTCTCTGAAGTCAATTTGGTGGAACATTTTGATGGAATAAACCCACAGGTAGGCAAGTCGAGAATAAAATAAAATACATAGAAAGAAAAGAGGGCAGGATATTTTAAAATGACATAAACAAAAAGGAAGAAGGGAACTGAGATAAGGGAAAGAAAGAAAGGGGGAAAGAGAGCAGAAATAACATATTTATGCTGAGAAAGACAAAGTGCCATGAAAACCTTTCTCTGATATAATAGGCTGCCTACTTTTCACATTATGGTCTTTCTAAACTAGGGTTTGAACATCTAGTATGCGTACCTCAGTGCCTTGTCCATATAGGTGCATGAAAAACATTTCATGGGATGAATTAAATAAAATAAGCTTTGCAGGGTACTTTTTGAGTGCTTAGAACTCATATTCAACAAAAAATTTGCATAAATCTGACTGCTGCCATGAAAACCAGCTGTCTTCAAACCAGCATTCCAATGCTCCCTTTTGCCTTTAATTCCATTGTAAGTTTCAGGACCCTAAATCAACTTCTTCAGCCTGAAAACTTCAAGATTATTCATGCTACTGTAACCACTGTGCCATTTAGTTAAGAAATGGCTTATTACTGTGACTAAAAACCACAGTTATCTTCTTGGGGGAAAAAAAAAAAAACCCATCTTAACAAAAGACCAAATTGATAGAAAGTGTTCCTTGAGTATCTCTTATTATTTATTAATTTAAATTTAAATCACAAAATATTTATTGAGCAGTTACTAATTACAGGGTGCCATGTTCAGTAGACACCACAGAGCTTAAAAACAAGAGGAGGCTGTAGTTCATGCCTTTAAATAGGTTATAATTTTATTATACAAGGGAAAATAAAATAGTCCTATTATAAATTTTAAAGTAAGGAGATATATATTCCATAATAAAATTGAAAAATACATGCAAAAGAAGGAATAAATTATATCAGATTGGGGGATCAAGAAAGTCTTTACTGAAAAGATAACAGTGGAGAGGGTCTCAGAATATTACTAGAATTCCAAAAAGTAAAGACAGATAAGAGACTATTCTATTTTTTTTTAAACATCTTTATTGGAGTATAATTGCTTTACAATGATGTGTTAGTTTCTGCTGTATAACAAAGTGAACCAGCTATACATATACATATATCCCCATATCTCCTCCCTCTTGTGTTTCCGTCCCACCTTCCCTATCCCACCCCTCTAGGTGGTCCCAGAGCACAGAGCTGATCTCCCTGTGCTAAAAAAAAAAAAAAAAAAAGACTATTCTAGGTGGAAGAAACAACATAAGCCAAATTACAGAGGTAGAAAACTCATGTGCTCTTCAGGGAAAAATCTAGCTCATCTGGAGCACTAGGTAACACAAAAGCAGCAGTGGGAGAATCAAACCATGAATATCCCAGTGAAATTCACACACAATTCTCTAAATAACAAAGAACAATGTATTTTTTGTAAAAGATATGACATCATAAGAGTTTTTCATTAGGAAGATTATAGGCAGCTATGTGTAGGATGGATTACAGCAGGAAAAGACTGGAGTTTAGAATCAAATGTAATAGACAAAAATAAAACAATAAGTTTTGAGGTTTGAGGGGGCCCCATGAGTTGCCACCCTCTTTTCTCTGGTCAAATTCTGGATCAACTGAAATTGATAAAGAAGACGGCAGATGAATATAAAAAGTGTTGAAGATCACGGTTTAAGGGTGCAGCAACAATGAACTTCCTAAAATGGATTCCTAGCATTAGATAGACTTTTCTACAAGCAGAATGCTCTACAAAATTTAGGGTATAAAGGAGGAAATCAGAAAGGCAAAAAAAAAAAAAAAATGGAGGGGTTAAACTAAATGCTGGGGCCCTTTCCCAAACATACTAGAGGAGGAGAGAGTGAAAGTCCAGATGGAGGCTTAGAGTAGTATAGTGCAGGAGCTCTCCCTATGGGAAGCTGGCAAAAAATGTTCCTTCATCCCCAACAAAAGGGCTTCTATTTTCCTGGGAAGAAAAAAAGATAGCTCACATTTACTACCAACAAAGGATTTCCTAAGTGCTTTACTGTTTCATCTAATATTTTAAAAACCCTAGTATATAGGCACTATTATTTCCATTTTACAGGGTTGAAATGATAAGTAAATTGGTAACATGGCACAACCCACAGTGTCAGATCCTGAATTGAACCTGAGGCCTTGCGGTTCCACGGTCCACGTACCTAACACCTATGGCAAGAGAAGGCAGGAGAGGGCTTTGGGAAATGCGTGCTCCTTGGGGTACAGCTTGAGGACACGGATTCCAGGAAGGAGTCAAGGAACTGGCATAGTGCAACATCAAGGACCTCGAGTAGAACAAAAACACCTCTTAGATCTTCTTGTGAGGACCCAGAGAAGAGTTTTAGTAGACTGGTGGAGGTGAAAGCTTGATTAGAGACACAGGAAAGGATGAATATGAAGAAGTAGAAGCAACAAGTATACATTTTCAAGAAAAGTAGCATCTGAAGGAAAGGGGAGTGAAAGTACGATCACTTGTAGGACCAGAAAAAGTGAGTCAAGGTGTTTTAGGTAGTTTGTTAGTTCAGGGGTCCCAACCCCAGGCCGCAGACCAGTCCCAGTGCACGGCCTGTTAGGAACCGGGCCGCACAGCAGGAGGTGAGCGGCAGGCAAGCGAGCCAGCAAAGCTTCATGTGCTGCTCCCCATTTCTCCCCATAGCTCACATTACAGCCTGAACCATTCCCACTCCTCCGTCAGTGGAAAAATTGCTTTCCATGAAACCGGTCCCTGGTGCCAAAAAGGTTGGGGACCGCTGCTGAGGGTATCTGAGAATATTTATAAAAAGAGAAGAAAGTTCCAGGGGAGAAGGACAATTTGAAGAAGCAAATGAGAGGGGACAAAATTAGTGGACTTGGGTTTCAGAAGAGGGAAGAGGAAATGAGACTGAGAAACAGGAGAACAATATGAGGCTTGAAATCAGAGGCTTCTTCCAGGGGAGAGACACGGAGTTATCTGAAGATAGAAATAGAGGAGTCTCAACTAGGCAGGCCTCAAATACAAGTTAGAGAAATCACTCCAGGGTTTGACAAGGAGAGATTAAGCACCAAAGGCTTGAATACAAGGGGATTGTCACAGTTCTCCTTGGAAATGGGATAGACAATCAATAAAAAATAAATAAGAGATTGCTGAGAAGTGAAGACCAGAGGAGGCAAGCTAATATGGAGGTATAGTGGATTCTGTCATTTGGGGAAAGAGGCCCTTCTGAGACAGTTTAAATAATATACAGAGACCAAAATTTAATTCATAACATTTTAAACCTATAAATTATCTAATTGTCTTATATTTGAAGCATATAAACACACATTCAAGTCATTTTGGCAGAATCTATCATGAGCCTAACGCTTTGGTGATAGTCTCACCACACACACACACACACACACACACACAAATGAAATGAAGAACTGAACCAATTATTTTACTAATTCCAGCTCCTAAACCCCCAAACCAGTTAACTCAATATTTAGATCAAAATATATTTCTGTCCTGAAAGAAAGCCAAATAGCTCTTTCAATACAGGGAAAATTAAGAAAAGGAGTGCTGAATCTTCTAAGTCTTATTCCAGAGAGCAGCAAAAGATGTTGTGTGTGTGGAACAGAAAATTATTCTATGCTATTTCAAGAAGAGAATCTTAGTTTTGCTGAGACTTAAGTCATACCTTATTCTCTTCATTTTACTATTTCTTCTTCAATACTGCTTTTATTTATACTCTATGTCTCTTAAAACTCCTGATTTTTTTGTAAACTCCACTGTTTAGGAAAATATGATTAACATTATGTCATTAGGTAAATAAAATGAAAGAGGCTTCAGATATCTTGGTCATTCAGCCACTGTGTGCAGTTTTACTTGATGGGAGAGTGGGAGACAGAATAAAGGGGGAAAGATGGTATGAGAGAACTTGACATTTACAGAGTATCTATGATTTGTTAATATTATATATACTATAAGAAAATGTTTTCAGACTGTGCATTGCAACACATTCTTAAGTCATGAAATCAACTTAGTGGGCCATGAACTGGCTTTTAAAATGTGGAAGAGAATAAAGTAACACAAAACAGAGTATAATAAGTTCAGTTTAGAGAAAATTTTGTCTTAGTTATATATAAATACATATATACATCTGTGAACCCTAGGCCATGATGTAAAATATATTTCTTGCTGCGGATTATGGTCAAAACAGCTCCAAAGTCATCAGTTTAATGGGTCCCCTTAAAGTCATCAATCCATTCCACTTTTCCCAGCATCCCAATTTTCTTTTGAGGTCTTGTTGGGCTAGAAATTCCTAGATTGGCTTCCTGGTATAGAAGCTGGAAGGGGCCAAATCAGCCAACTGAATATTCTCTCCTGGGACTTAGAGTCTTGAGCAGGTGACACAAGGATGAAAAACATAAATAGTTGGCACATACCCTTTCTAGTGGTTGCATCCAGACCACTCTGTTTAGGTAATGAGACCATTTTTATGGTCCCTGCTGCCTTAGTTTCTGTCCATTGTTCCCCATTCTCTAGCTTCATGTCAATATGTTAAGTTCTGACTTCCTTCTGATAAATCCTTTTTTTGCTCATTAGCCAGAGTTGATTTTTGTTATTCTAATTAAAGGATCCTAGACTTATACATATGTGTTGTCTCTTTTAAACCGCAAAACTATTCTGTGATGTAGGTATTATTTTTATTTTACTAGTGGGAAAAATGAGATTCATAGTGATCTGGTAATTTTGCCAAAGGTTATCTTGCAAGTATGGAATTCAGACCAGGTCACAGTGACTTTTAAAGTTTATGTGCTTTCTATTAAATAATGTACATTGAGCTGGCAATAGCAGACAGTGATATATTTCACATGCAGAAAAATTTTATGCAGTGGATTTGTCAGGGAATAGTTCTTCTTTTATTTGAGTGAATCAAAATCAATAGCTTTCTATTAAATTCAAGATAAAGTTCAGCAGTCTTGAGATTTTACAGAAGGTTTTAAGATTATGCATTTTGAGAGAAAATACAGCTTAGACTGTTTTGTTAATATTTTCATGGATTTTAAGGGAAAAAAGTTATATCATCCTATTAATTGCATCCCCTTAGCAATAAACCAGAGTTCTGGAACTCTCAAGATGTATGAAATGAATGTGAACAGCTCAGGAATTATCCCAAGAAATGCAACAGTGTCAACAAACGAGAGAGACTGGATAATTCAGCTGAACTACCACTAAAAAATTAATCACACTCTCCTTTATTATCTCTATTTCTTTTATATACAGTTTGTTGTTCATCCATTTATACAACATATATTTTACTGAAGCACTGTTCTAGACTCAAGGGATATATTAGTGAAAAATAAAAACAAAGATATCTACCTTCACAAGACAAAATAATCAATAAGAAAAATAAGTAAAATATATCAAATGTAAGACAGATATGACTTCTTAGGGAAAAAAGAAGGAAATATCAGGGGAGGGGGTGATCATTTATGAGGGTGGTCAGGGAAAGCTTCACTGAGATGCATTTGAGGAAGGACATAAAGGAGATGAAGTCGTGAGCCTTGGGAGTGTCTGAGGATGTGTGTTTCAGGTAGAGGGAACTATAAATGCAAAGGTGCCCAAGTAGGAATGCACTGGGCAAAATCAAGAAAGAGAGACTAGAATGAGGGTTAAAAGATGCGGTCAGAGGAAAATGCATCATGGAGGATTTTGGCATGACCTTTGAATGAGATGGGAAGCCATTAGAGAGGTGCAAGTGGATGAGAGATATGAACTGAGTTGATTTATAAAGATCACTCTGCACAAATTCTGCCCTCATCCATATGCCCAAATCAAATGCTGAGACCAGATTAGACAGACAAGGTGTCTTTACTTTCTTCTGATACTTATGAACAACTGTGAAAACAGAGCATCTGCTGCTTTTGGCCTAAGGTAGTTTCCAACTAAGAAATGCCAGATAAATACAGCAAGTCTGTCCCTCACTTCTAATATTTGAATTTTAGGTCACGAATAATTCAAAGGAGAATAATGTATGATCTACTTTCTCTAGGGCTGCCCATTTGTGAATGTGACACTCAGATCTGCAAATAAAGTTAATGCAAGGACAAACATAAAAGGATCTTAGGGTTAGAAAAGCACTATGCAAAGAGGATTAGGAAACTAATTTGGAAGTTATTTTGCTGATGGAGCTTTAGGGATTTAAGTCAATTAAAATTAGAGTGGGAGAAAGAAAGGATAATGCCAAAGAGTTGATGTTTAAGATGCCTGATTGTGAGAGGGTTAAAGAGAGAAGTTCTAGAACATTTCTTTTTAACATCTTTATTGGAGTATAATTGCTTTACAAAGGTGTGTTAGTTTCTGCTTTATAACAAAGTGAATCAGTTATACATACACATATATCCCCATATCTCTTCCCTCTTGCTTCTCCCTCCCTCCCACCCTCCCTACCCCACCCTTCTAGGTGGTCACAAAGCACTGAGATGATCTCCCTGTGCTATGCCGCTGCTTCCCACTAGCTATCTATTTTACATTTGGTAGTGTATATATGTCCATGACACTCTCTCACTTTGTCCCAGCTTACCCTTCCCCCTCCCTCTGTCCTCAAGTCCATTCTCTAGTAGGTCTGCATCTTTATTCCTGTCCTGCCCCTAGGTTCTTCAGAACCACTTTTTTTTTTTTTTTTTAGATTCCATATATATGTGTTAGCATACGATATTTGTTTTTCTCTTTCTGACTTACTTCACTCTGTATGACAGACTCTAGGTCCATCTACCTCACTACAAGTAACTGAATTTCGCTCCTTCTTTGGCTGAGTAACATTCCATTCTATATATGTGCCACATCTTCTTTATCCATTCATCTGTCGCTGGACACTTAAGTTGCTTCCATGTCCTGGCTATTGTAAATAGAGCTGCAATGAACATTGTGGTGCATGACTCTTTTTGAATTATGGTTTTCTCAGGGTATATACCCAGTAGTGCGATTGTTGGGTCATATGGTAGTTCTATTTTTAGTTTTTTAAGGAACCTCCATACTCTCCTCCATAGTGGCTGTATCAATTTACATTCCCACCAACAGTCCAAGAGGGTTCCCTTTTCTCCACACCCTCTCCAGCATTTATTGTTTATTATATGATGGCCATTCTGACTGGTGTGAGATGATATCTCATTGTAGTTTTGATTTGCATTTCTCCAATGATTAATGATGTTGAGCATTCTTTCATGTGTTTGTTGGCTATCTGTATATCTTCTTTGGAGAAATGTCTATTTAGGTCTTCTGCCCATTTTTGGATTGGATTGTTTGTTTTATTGATACTGAGCTGCATAAACTGCTTGCAAATTTTGGAGGTTAATCTTTGTCAATTGCTTTATTTGCAAATATTTTCTCCCATTCTGACGGTTGTCTTTTTGTCTTGTTTATGGTTTCCTTTGCTGTGCAAAAGCTTTTAAGTTTCATTAGGTCCCATTTATTTTTGATTTTATTTCCATTTCTCTAGGAGGTGGGTCAAAACGGATCTTGCTGTGATTTATGTCATAGTGTGTTCTGCCTATGTTTTCCTCTAAGAGTTTGATAGTGTCTGGCCTTACATTTAGGTCTTTAATCCATTTGGAGTTTATTTTTGTGTATGGTGTTAGGAAGTGTTCTAATTTCATTCTTTTACATGTAGCTGTCCAGTTTTCACAGCACCACTTATTGAAGAGAATGTCTTTTTCCATTGTATATTTTTGCCTCCTTTATCAAAGATAAGGTGACCATATGTGCATGGGTTTATCTCTGGGCTTTCTATCCTGTTCCATTGATCTATATTTCTGTTTTTCTGCCAGTACTATACTGTCTTGATTACTGTAGCTTTGTAGTATAGTCTGAAGACAAGGAGTCTGATTCCTCCAGCTCCGTTTTTCGTTCTCAAGATTGCTTTGGCTATTCGGGGTCTTTTGTGTTTCCATACAAATTGTGAAATTTTTTGTTCTGGTTCTGTGAAAAAGGCCACTGGTAGTTTGATAGGGATTGCACTGAATCTGTACATTGCTTTGGGTAGTATAGTCATTTTCACAATGTTGATTCTTCTAATCGAAGAACATGGTATATCTCTCCATCTATTTGTATCATCTTTAATTTCTTTCATCAGTGTCTTATAATTTTCTGCATACAGGTCTTTTGTCTCCTTAGGTAGGTTTATTTCTAGGTATTTTATTCTTTTTTTTGCAATGGTAAATGGGAGTGTTTTCTTCATTTCACTTTCAGATTTTTCATCATTAGTGTAGAGGAATGCAAGAGATTTCTGTGCATTAATTTTGTATCCTGCTACTTTACCAAATTCATTGATTAGCTCTAGTAGTTTTCTGGTAGCATCTTTAGGATTCTCGATGTATAGTATCATGTCATCTGCAAACAGTGACGGCTTTACTTCTTCTTTTCTGATTTAGATTCCTTTTACTTCTTTTTCTTCTATGACTGCTGTGGCTAAAACTTCCAAAACTATGTTGAATAACAGTGGTGAGAGTGGGAAACCTTCTCTTATTCCTGAACTTCATGGAAATGGTTTCAGTTTTTCACCATTGAGGATGATGTTGGCTGTGGGTTTGTCATATATGGTCTTTATTATGTTGAGGTAAGTTCCCTCTACGCCTACTTTCTGGAGGGTTTTTTATCATAAATAGGTGTTGAATTTTGTCGAAAGCTTTCTCCGCATCTATTGAAATGATCATATGGTTTTTCTCCTTCAGTTTGTTAATATGTTGTATCACATTGATTGATTTGCATATATTGAAGAATCCTTGCATTCCTGGGATAAACCCCACTTGATCATGGTGTATGATCCTTTTAATATGCTGTTGGATTCTGTTTGCTAGTATTTTGTTGAGGATTTTTGCATCTATGTTCATCAGGGATATTGGCCTGTAGTTTTCTTTCTTTGTGACATCTTTTTCTGGCTTTGGTATCAGGCTGATGGTGGCCTCATAGAATGAGTTTGAGAGTGTTCCTCCCTCTGCTACATTTTGGAAGAGTTTGAGAAGGATAGGTGTTAACTCTTCTCTAAATATTTGATAGAATTCGCCTGTGAAGCCATCTGGTCCTGGGCTTTTGTTTATTGGAAGATTTTTAATCACAGTTTCAATTTCAGTGCTTGTGATTGGTCTGTTCATATTTTCTATTTCTTCCTGGTTCAGTCTCAGAAGATTGTGCATTTCAAAGAATTTGTCCATTTCTTCCAGGTTTTCCATTTTATTGGCATATAGTTGCTTGCAGTAATCTCTCATGATCCTTTGTATTTCTGCAGTGTCACTTGTTACTTCTCCTTTTTCATTTCTAATTCTATTGATTTGAGTCTTTTCCCTTTTTTTCTTGATGAGTCTGGCTAATGGTTTATCAATTTTGTTTATCTTCTCAAAGAACCAGCTTTTAGTTTTATTGATCTTTGCTATCATTTCCTTCAGTTCTTTTTCATTTATTTCTGATCTGATCTTTATGATTACTTTCCTTCTGCTAACTTTGGGGTTTTTTGTTCTTCTTTCTCTAATTGTTTTAGGTGTAAGGTTAGGTTGTTTATTTGAGATGTTTCTTGTTTCTTCAGGTAGGATTGTATTGCTATAAACTTCCCTCTTAGAACTGCTTTTGCTGCATCCCATAGGATTTGGGTCATCGTGTTTTCATTGTCGGTTGTTTCTAGGTATTTTTTGATTTCCTCTTTGATTTCTTCAGTGATCTCTTGGTTATAAAGTAGTGTATTGTTTAGCCTTCATGTGTCTGTATTTTTTACAGGTTTTTTCCTGTAAGTGATATCTAGTCTCATAGCATTGTGGTCGGAAAAGATACTTGATACGATTTCAATTTTCTTAAATTTACCAAGGCTTGATTTGTGACCCAAGATATGATCTATCCTGGAGAATGTTCCATGAGCACTTGAGAAGAAAGTGTATTCTGTTGTTTTTGGATGGAATGTCTTATAAATATCAATTAACTCCATCTTGTTTAATGTATCATTTAAAGCTTGTGTTTTCTTATTTATTTGCATTTTGGATGATCTGTCCATTGGTGAAAGTGGGGTGTTAATGTCCCCTGCTATGATTGTGTTACTGTTGATTTCTCCTTTTATGGCTGTTAGTATTTGCCTTATGTATTGAGGTGCTCCTGTGTTGGGTGCATAAATATTTACAATTGTTATATCTTTTTCTTGGATTGATCCCTTGATCATTATGTAGTGTCCTTCTCTGTCTCTTGTAATAGTCTTTGTTTTCAAATCTATTTTATCTGATACGAGAATTGCTACTCCAGCTTTCTTTTGATTTCCATTTGCAAGGTATATCGTTTTCCATCCCCTCAGTTTCAGTCTGTATGTGTCCCTAGGTCTGAAGTGGGTCTCCTGTAGGCAGCATATATACGGGTCTTATCTTTGTATCCATTCAGCCAGTCTATGTCTTTTGGTTGGAGCATTTAATCCATTTACATTAAAGGTAATTATCAATATGTATGTTCCTACTACCATTTTCTTAATTGTTTTCGGTTTATTATTGTAGGTCTTTTCCTTCTCTTGTGTTTCCTGCCTAGAGAAGTTCCTTTAGCATTTGTTGTAAAGCTGGTTTGGTGGTGCTGAATTCTCTTCGCTTTTGCTTGTCTGTAAAGCTTTTGATTTCTCCATCAAATCTGAATGAGATCCTTTCTGGGTAATCTTGGTTGTAGGTTCTTCCCTTTCATCACTTTAAATATGTGCTGCCACTCCCTTCTGGCTTGCAGATTTTTGCTGAAAAATCAGCTGTTAACCTTATGGAGATTCCCCTGTAGGTTATTTGTTGTTTTTCCCTTGCTGCTTTTAATATTTTTTCTTTGTATTTAATTTTTGATAGTTTGATTAATATGTGTCTTGGTGTGTTTCTCCTTGGATTTATCCTGTATGGGACTCTCTGTGCTTCCCGGACTTGATTAACTATTTCCTTTCCCAGATTAGGGAAGTTTTCAACTATAATCTGTTCAAATATTTTCTCAGTCCCTTTCTTTTTCTCTTCTTCTTCTGGGACCCCTATAATTAGAATGTTGGTGTGTTTAATGTTGTCCCAGAGGTCTCTGAGAGTGTCCTCAATTCTTTTCATTCTTTTTTCTTTATTCTGCTCTGCAGTAGTTATTTCCACTATTTTATCTTCCTGGTCACTTATCCGTTCTTCTGCCTCAGTTATTCTGCTATTGATCCCCTCTAGAGAATTTTTAATTTCATTTATTGTGTTGTTCATCATTGTTTGTTTGCTCTTTAGTTCTTCTAGGTCCTTGTTAAACATTTCTTTATTTTCTCCATTCTATTTCCAAGATTTTGTATCATCTTTACTATCATTACTCTGAATTCCCTGTCAGGTAGACTGCCTGTTTCCTCTTCATTTGTTAGGTCTGGTGGGTTTTTACCTTGCTCCTTCATCTGCTGTGTGTTTTTCTGTCATCTCATTTTGCTTCACTTACTGTGTTTGGGGTCTCCTTTTCACAGGCTGCAGGTTCGCAGTTCCCGTTGTTTTTGGTGTCTGCCCCAAGTGGCTAATGTTGGTTCAGTGGGGTGTGTAGGCTTCCTGGTGGAGGGGACTAGTGCCTGTGTTCTGGTGGATGAGGCTGGATCTTGTCTTTCCAGTGGGCAGGTCCACGTCTGGTAGTGTGTTTTGGGGTGTCTGTGACCTTATTATGATTTTAGGCAGCCTCTCTGCTAATGGGTGGGGTTGTGTTCCTGTCTTGTTATTTGTTTGGCATAGGGTGTCCAGCACTGTAGCTTGCTGGTCGTTGAGTGGAGCTGGGTCTTGGCTTTGAGATGGAGATCTCTGGGAGATTTTCACCATTTGATATTACGTGGAGCTGGGAGGTCTCTGGTGGACCAATGTCCTGAACTTGGCTCTCCCACCTGAGAGGCACAGCCCTGATGCCTGGCCGGAGCACCAAGAGCCTGTTATCCACGCGGAAAAAGAGAAAAAGTGAAGAAAAAATATATATTGTTGCTCCCAATGTCCACCTCCTCAATTTGGGATGATTCGTTGTCTATTCAGGTATTCCACAGATGCAGGGTACATCAAGTTGATTGTGGAGATTTAATCCGCTGCTCCTGAGGCTGCTGGGAGAGGTTTCCCTTTCTCTTCTTTGTTCGCACAGCTCCCGGGGTTCAGCTTTGGATTTGGCCCTGCCTCTGCGTGTAGGTCGCCTCAGGGCATCTGTTCGTCGCTCAGACAGGACGGGGTTAAAGGAGCAGCTGCTTCAGGGGCTCTGGCTCACTCAGTCCGGGGGGGAGGGAGGGGTACGGATGAGGGGCGAGCCTGCGGCGGCAGAGGCGAGCCTGCGGCGGCAGAGGCCGCCGTGACATTGCTCCAGCCTGAGGTGCGCCATGTGTTCTCCCGGGGAAGTTGTCCCTGGATCACGGGACCCTGGCAGTGGCGGGCTGCACAGGTTCCCGGGAGGAGCGGTGTGGATAGTGACCTGTGCTCACACACAGGCTTCTTGGTGGCAGCAGCAGCCTTAGCGTCTCATGCCCGTCTCTGGGGTCCGCGCTGATAGCCGTGGCTCGCGCCGACTCTGGAGCTCATTTAGGTGGTGTTCTGAATCCCCTCTCCTCGCGCACCTGAAACAATGGTCTCTTGCCTCTTCGGCAGCTCCAGACTTTTCCTCGGACTCCCTCCCGGCTAGCTGTGGCGCACTAGCCCCTTCAGGTTGTGTTCATGCTGCCAACCCCAGTCCTCTCCCTGGGATCTGACCTCCGAAGCCCGAGCCTCAGCTCCCAGCCCCCGCTCGCCCCGGCGGGGGAGCAGACAAGCCTCTTGGGCTGGTGAGTGCTGGTCGGCACTGATCCTCTGTGCGGGAATCTCTCTGCTTTGCCCTCCGCACCCCTGTGGCTGCGCTCTCCTCCGTGGCTCCGAAGCTCCCCCCTCCGCCCCCCGCAGTCTCTGCCCATGAAGGATCTTCCTAGTGTGTGGAAACCTTTCCTCCTTCCCTGCTCCCTCCCTGAGGTGCAGGTCCCATCCCTATTCTTTTGTTTCTGTTTTTTTCTTTTTTCCTTTGCCCTACCCAGGTACGTGGGGAGTTTTTTGCCTTTTGGGAAGTCTGAGGTCTTCTGCCAGCGTTCAGTAGGTGTTCTGTAGGAGCTGTTCCACATGTAGATGTATTTCTGATGTATTTGTGGGGAGGAAGGTGATCTCCGCGTCTTACTCTTCTGCCATCTTGAATCCCCTCCTATGTCTATGTCTTTCTTGCTACCCTGCCACTAGGTTCATCAGTACCATTTTTTTTTTTTTAAGATTCCATATATATGCGTTAGCATACATTATTTGTTTTTTTCT
Organism: Eubalaena glacialis; assembly: GCF_028564815.1. NCBI lineage: Eukaryota > Metazoa > Chordata > Mammalia > Artiodactyla > Balaenidae > Eubalaena > Eubalaena glacialis. The sequence continues at coordinate 19,384,795 of NC_083727.1, forward strand.
TTCTGACTTACTTCACTCTGTATGACAGACTCTAGGTTCATCCACCTCACTACAAGGTAGGGTTTTAACATATGAGTTTGGAGTGGGGTACCCATTTGGTCCATAACAGAGGTGGTATATGTAAGCGATCTGACAGAGCTCCAGACGCACAGTAGGTCCACAATAAATTGTAGGTGAGAGAATCACATCTCACTAGGAACTCTTCACCCGGCAAGACAGTGCTGTCACTGTGCTCCAGAGCACATCGTGCCAATACCTGACCCTGAATATTTGCCTAAGCTGTTCCTGCGAATGCCATCCCTTTTTACCTCCAGCTCAGATTCAAGCCAACTACGAGGTTCTCATTCCCTCTTAATATTTTTATGAGAGACGTCTTAACTAAGTTGTCCTAAATCTGAGAATTTTTCATAAGCCTAAGGTTTCCCTGGTTCTTGGTCCCAACATTCTGGTTACTGAATAAGCCAGGCCCTTCAGCATTGGACAAAGAGAAAAGAGCAACAGAACATTTACTGTCTGCAGGTCCTCGAAAGATATTTTATAAAATTACTGATTAAAATCTCTCTCCAGCCAAGTGGTGATGGGGTTGAGGATGCTGGGTAGCGCTATTATAGAGCAATTTAACAAAAAAGAATGAAAAACTGAGTTAGGAAAAATTATTCAAAACAAGGGTGCAAGTCAATGGGGAATCAGTTGGTGTTGAAGAAAGAACCAAGGTATAATGTAAATGGATGGAAAACCCTGGGAATCTAAGAGAAAGCATTGTCAGGTAGGAGAGGAACCAAGAGGGACTCCTGGTCAGGATTCTGATGCATTTGAAGTGGGGAGAGAGTGTATGTAGATCACAGTTTACAAACAAAATTTAGATAGATAGATAGACAGACATAGATATCAATAGATTGATATACACAAGAGCAAATTTTAAAAGGATACTAAAACCTCCATCTAATATTATTCCCTTTTAATAAATGTTTTGTTTCTGATTCCTCCCACAAAACTGCAAACTCCTCAAAGGCAGACAGAGGCTGCCTTATTTTCCTCTCATTCTTCAGGTGATTATCAAGAAAGGTTTTATTAAAAGAAATAAAATGTCAGGTATCTTCTACGTGTCCCGTTTATTGATGAAAATAAGTGCTAGTAGAATGACTCCTGCTTCAACTTTGCATATATGTAGACAGCATTTTTCTTCTATAAGAATGAGCCTCATTTCCCTCAAAACATCTCAATCTCATAATGAGAAGCAGGTGTTCTTCTCATTTCTTAGATGGATAAATTACAAAACAAAGAGGTGAACAGACGGCTCAGGAAAATCAGGCAGCTGCTGAAGCAGGAGTGGATTTTGGTTATTGTGTGTCCCTGGCTAGCAGGCTTTGCATGCTGATTTCCCTGCTCAGGACTCCACCAAATCAGCCATTTGCCAGAGTGGAAGTTGTGCCTCTTCTGTAGTGGATCCACATTCAGTAGTCAAGTTCAGGTCTCACTGCCAAAGGAAAGTTTATTTCAGGCCAAAGTTAACAGGAATATATATGAATTTCTGTCAACCAAGGCTCTGCCACAGAGAATGTCATTAATTTGGGGCATTTTACGTTCAACTGGATTAGCCCCAAAGCAGCACAGCCTTTAAAGACATCACGCTCATAAAATGCTCAGCCTGGGGTAGAAGCCTAGTAATTGCCTGGATACCTTCTGATTGCTTTTCCAGAGCTTTCTCCATCCTTCCTCGCCCTGCTCTGGGCCCCAGGAGACTGAGCCTTATGAATTGCAACTGGGCTTCTTGTCCTCTGGCTTAACCACTGTGATCGCTAGCAGAAAATTAGGGAGTAGGAGGAGAGCGATTCATTTCCAGCTCCCTTCCTGCCAGGCTGCAGTTGAGCCACTAGCTCTGTTCCTCTAATTGGGATGCAGCTTCTACCAGGTGGCCTATTTCTTACAGCCTCAGGTAGCACCCCCAACCCCTTAATCTGGCAGGCCTTTCCTTGTTTCATAGTTTCTTGGTGGTTCCCTTAACCTTGCCACATCTTTGGAAAAAAGTCTCTTCATTGAATTATCTTCATTTACCCATTTTGATGCCTCATGTGTTTCCTGCAGGGATCTTGACAGATATATTAATGCTTGCTCCATTCCAGTATGAACATCAGAACTAGAGCTATCCTGTGCTGCTTTCCATGGTACTGAAGATTTCTGGAAGTCAGTGGACCAAGGTTCTATTCACATCATGTTTGCAACTCAGATAAAATTGCTGAGGGAAGAGTCGGTCCTTGTCTGTCTCCCACCAAGCACAGCTCTAGGTGCACTATACATGTCATCCCATTCAACCTCCTTAACAGTACCACAACTAAATATTATTATCTCCACTTTACAGTAAGGAACTGATGGCTAAAATCAGACATTGGCAGGTGACTCTAAAGATTGTGCTCTTTCCACCACTGCACAATTCTCACTCTTCTGGGGCTATTTTCTCCACCATAAAAGAGACTGTTGGACTATATCAGTGGTTCCCAATCCTGGTTCTATAGCTAGAGAACTTTAAAAATACCGCAACTCAAAACTTCACCAATTAAATTTTTTTTAAAACATCTTTATTGAAGTATAATTGCTTTACAATGGTGTGTTAACTTCTGCTTTATAACAAAGTGAATCAGTTATACATATACATATGTTCCCATATCTCTTCCCTCTTGCATCTCCCTCCCTCCCACCCTCCCTTTCCCACCCCTCTAGGTGGTCACAAAGCACCGAGCTGATCTCCCTGTGCTATGTGGCTGCTTCCCACTAGCTATCTATTTTACATTTGGTAGTGTATATATGTCCATGACACTCTCTCACCCTGTCACATCTCACCCCTCCCCCTCCCCATATCCTCAAGTCCATTCTCTAGTAGGTCTGTGTCTTTATTCCCATCTTGCCACTAGGTTCTTCATGACCTTTTTTTTTTTTTCCTTAGATTCCATATATATGTGTTAGCATACTGTATTTCTTTTTCTCTTTCTGACTTACTTCACTCTGTATGACAGACTCTAACTCCATCCACCTCATTACAAACACCTCCATTTCATTTCTTTTTATGGCTGAGTAATATTCCATTGTATATATGTGCCACATCTTCTTTATCCATTCATCCGATGATGGACACCTAGGTTGCTTCCATGTCCTGGCTATTGTAAACAGAGCTGCAATGAATATTTTGGTACATGACTCTTTCTAAATTATGGTTTTCTCAGGGTATATGCCCAGTAGTGGGATTGCTGGGTCGTATAGCAGTTCTATTTTTAGTTTTTTAAGGAAGCTCCATACTGTTCTCCATAGTGGCTGTATCAATTTACATTCCCACCAACAGTGCAAGAGTGTTCCCTTTTCTCCACACCCTCTCCAGCATTTATTGTTTCTAGATTTTTTGATGATGGCCATTCTGACCGGTGTGAGATGATACCTCATTGTAGTTTTGATTTGCATTTCTCTAATGATTAATGATGTTGAGCATTCTTTCATGTGTCTGTTGGCAATCTGTATATCTTCTTTGGAGAAATGTCTATTTAGGTCTTCTGCCCATTTTTGGATTGGGTTGTTTGTTTTTTTGTTATTGAGCTGCATGAGCTGCTTGTAAATTTTGGAGATTAATCCTTTGTCAGTTGCTTCATTTGCAAATATTTTCTCCCATTCTGAGGGTTGTCTTTTTGTCTTGTTTATGGTTTCCTTTGCTGTGCAAACACTTTTAAGTTTCATTAGGTCCCATTTGTTTATTTGTGTTTTTATTTCCATTTCTCTAGGAGCTGGGTCAAAAAGGATCTTGCTGTGATTTATGTCATACAGTGTTCTGCCTATGTTTTCCTCTAAGAGTTTGATAGTGTCTGGCCTTACACTTAGGTCTTTAATCCATTTTGAGTTTATTTTTGTGTATGGTGTCAGGGAGTGTTCTAATTTCATACTTTTACATGTACCTGTCCAATTTTCCCAGCACCACTTATTGAAGAGGCTGTCTTTTCTCCACTGTATATGCTTGCCTCCTTTATCAAAGATAAGGTGACCATATGTGCGTGGGTTTATCTCTGGGCTTTCTATCCTGTTCCATTGATCTATATTTCTGTTTTTGTGCCAGTACCAAACTGTCTTGATTACTGTAGCTTTGTAATATAGTCTGAAGTCAGGGAGCCTGATTCCTCCAGCTCCATTTTTTGTTCTCAAGATTGCTTTGGCTATTCGGGGTCTTTTGTGTTTCCATACAAATTGTGAAATTTTTTGTTCTAGTTCTGTGAAAAATGCCAGTGGTAGTTTGATAGGGATTGCATTGAATCTGTAGATTGCTTTGGGTAGCAGAGTCATTTTCACAATGTTGATTCTTCCAATCCAAGAACATGGTATATCTCTCCATCTATTTGTATCATCTTTAATTTCTTTCATCAGTGTCCTATAATTTTCTGCATACAGGTCTTTTGTCTCCTTAGGTAGGTTTATTCCTAGATATTTTATTCTTTTTGTTGCAATGGTAAATGGGAGTGTTTTCTTAATTTCACTTTCAGATTTTTCATCATTAGTATACAGGAATGCAAGAGATTTCTGTGCATTAATTTCGTATCCTGCTACTTTACCAAATTCATTGATTAGCTCTAGTAGTTTTCTGGTAGCATCTTTTGGATTCTCTATGTATAGTATCATGTCATCTGCAAACAGTGACAGCTTTACTTCTTCTTTTCCGATTTTTCACCAATTAAATTTATAAGCTCCTTTTATGATTCAAATGAGAACTAAGGTTGAGACCAGGGAAATAAATGTCCCATAAAGTTTCTTTTAATTTTAAAATGTTGGATTCCAGTATTTTTTAACTTATTGCTTCAGTTTTGTCTTATCATAATTTAATATTGCTGTATTTTTCAATGTGTTTTTTCTTTCTTCCTTCTATGTCGTAGTAAGAAAATGTTTTTGTAGAAAGAATATAGAACAGACACATATAAAATTATTTTTGAGGCATCTATCACACACTTATAGAATGCTGGCTATATATAGAACCCTTTCCTGTGTGATGAGTAGAATACAGTCTTTGCCTTCAAGAAGCTCATAGTCTAATGGGGATACAGATCCCAACCCAGATACTTGTACTGTAATGTGACAAGTGTAGTTAAGCAGTTAAGGAGATATGTACATTGGATATGTCAGTTTCAGAACCTCCAACAGAACAATAATGCCATGACCCACACCCTAACATCTAAATAGAACTATCTCAAAGACTTCATATATTTTTTTCAGAGAAGGAGTGGGTCAATTTTATCCACATATGAATATAAACAATTCAGCCCATCTGAGCTGTGAATGCAGGTTGCTTGGCAACAGCTCTTACAGTTGTGTTATTTGCTATGAAATGAGAGGAGCTGGTACTTCTCTCTTTAAAACAAAAGAATATTAATAACAGCAATAATAGCGGGTATTTATAAATCTTTTGTGTAAGAACTGCATAATGTTTTAGTTCATGCATGCTTTGGATTCAAAGTTAGGCAGTTTTTAGAAAGGTAAGAAGGTTGAGGGAGAATGTCATAGTCAAACACCATCATTAGGAGAATATACAACAGTCAGCTGATCTGATTTTATGAAGCTGATGTGCATTTATTAGCATATTTTTTATCTTTAACCCTCTATATACAAGGTTTTTATGAAAAGGGAAGAGAAGCAGGGATATATGCTAGGGAAGGAGCACAAAATTAGTCAAATGTATATTCCCTGCAACTAAGATATTTTATTAAACTCTTAAATCTTTTCAGTTGATTTCATCTTAAAGAAAAAATACAGAGCATCTCTAAAGTACAGCTGTACCACTATGGAAAAAGTAATGGGAAGTCATAGGGGAAAAAATGTTTCACCTCCTACTAGGAATAATTAGGATATAAAATTCACACAAACCCAACTCTAACTTATAGAGAAATTTTCCTACCACAATATTCCAGTAATTATAGTAGAAAAAATGTCCAGTGAAGAGTGAATATTTTTTCTTCATTAAAAAAATGTTTAGATCAGGAAACAAAATATCAATCATACCACGTGTCCACATCTTCTGTAAAAACCCAGCTCCAGAGAGGGAGGCAGCTCCTTTGCTCCCTACTATTATAAAATATGACAGATAATTTATTCCACAGCATTGGAATCTTTTGGAGAGAGGTAAGTGAATTAAGTATAAAATGCCTAACAAACATGAATGCTAACAAATGTCCATTTAAATATTTTGCTGCCATCTTGTATTTCTCATAAAGATCATCTCAATTTCAAGGTCCTATCCATCTTTTCATTTATTTATCAGCTCTAAATGTTAGCATATTAGGAAAACCAAATGGTAGAAAACAATTTTGTATATCTAAACAATGTTTCCTGTGTTATGTTTGTCATTTGGCTTGTTACTGAGCAGACAGATGGGCTCTAACTTGTCACAGCAAGCTTCAGCAAAAAGCAACATGATATGCACACACAAAATGATGGGCATCAAGGAAGCCACAGGCTCATAGTGTCCATTAGTTAGTAGCTGTGATTTGTAACCTGAGGGCACTTCAGCAATCCATACCTGGATATAAAAGTGTCAGATCAGAAATAATTTATTCCAAATGCTTTTTGGACATATATGTTTAGTGTCCAGCATAGCTGGCTGCATAAGTTTTCGATATATGGTCTGAGTTCATTCCCTTTTAAAACAATAGGATATATCAACACTGGACACCCAATTATGGTGTCACCCTATCAGAAAGCATGGCTTCTCATGCCTGAAAAGATATAGAGATTGCCACTGCTTAGTCTTATTTGCTTGTTCACTATGACACCAATTAACCCCCATTACTCGAGTCACAAAGAAATGTCTGTGTCATTGATAATATGTGCAAGAAGTGGTAAGAGTGGGCAGTCCTCCCTTTTTTCTGAGACATCATCTTCTCTGGAAGGGGCAGTATGATACAAAAGAGGATATTTAGCAAGATACTATAATTTACATTTGGAAAACAAACTAAAATATACTGTTTCTCCATACAAAGTGAAGCATAGTAAAAATATGACTTAAAGAGTTCTATAAAAGTGAGATTTTACTCTCTGTATATCAGTGATTTTCAGTGAGGTGCATTAGAGATTGCAAGGGAATTAGAGTTATATTTATGAAAAGTAAGCATCAGGAATTCCAGCTTCTGCTTGGAATGTAGTAAGCTAAAAATAATGTCACTTCCTCCCTTACATCAAAAAAAAAAAGCACAAATCTTCAAAATCACCATGTTTCTTGAATCCATTAGATAGCAGAGTCACAGAATAAGCAAGTAACCTTAAATCTAGGGAAAAACAAACGTTTCCAAGGAGAAACAGCATACTAGCCCTCGATTATCTGAGGCAGATGCTGGATACTCAAAGCCAAACATGAAGATGAGAGTAATTCTACTAAAATTTACCAGTGTGCTGAAGGTTGAAAGTGAGCTAGTGGGAACCAAAACACCAAAGAACCATATCCACTGTCAGTCTCCTCTCCACAAACCTCACTGGATGTCCTCACAGGACAAGAGTGTTGAGGAAGTGTCAGGAAGGGCCTGAGGTAGTGGAACAGCATCCCTGCAGGAAGGACACAGAGCCCTACTTGGATCCTTTTCCCTTATCTTTCTTATGGAACAAACACCTTAAGTCTCTGGGGAAATGGAAAAAACACCATCACACTTAAGGCACAGGGAAAAACCCAATGTACTTGGGAGAATGGAACAAATAATATTCTCTAACCCTGGGGGAGGAGCAGAAATAGACACTGGGCCCAGACCATTAGAAAGAGAAGAAGAGTCACTGAGATGGTCCCACCACTGAGATGCAGGGACAAAGTGCTGCCTACGAAAAGGGCTGAACCAGAACAACAGAGAATGTCCCCTCAGTGCCTACCACCTGAGTTAAGTAATAGCAGTGTACTACTAGGGGAAGGACAAGAGCATAGAGAAAGAACTTCTCTAAGGCACAGTCATTAAGAAACTCTCATGGTGAGGGTGGAAAAGACATTGAGAAAAACTCTCTGGCTAGAAATTAAAGTGAAATCATGAAGTTGAGGATAGATGATAAATATTAACCAAACTAAAACACAAATAGAAAAAGGAATTTTTCTGTGGAAAAATATCAAATAACCTAACATGTTGGTAATTGGAATCCCAAAAGGAGAAGATAAAGAAAACAAAACAAAATAAATTTGAAGACATTATGGCAGAGAATTTTCCAAAATTAGTGGTAAACACCAAAACACAAATCCAAGAAGTTCAGAAATAGCAACTGGAATAAACACAAAACACACATACGAATCCCAAGACATCTCACATTTAAACTTCTGAAAACCAGTCACAGAGATAGAGACATATTACACACAAAGGAACAAAGATAAGAATTACAGATTTCTCATCATAAATTATGCAAGCCAGAACATGTAATTTAAAGTGCTGAAAGACAAAAAATATCTATCAACCCATAATTTTATACCCAATGAAAACATCTTTCAAAAATAAAAGAAAACTAAAGACATATCTCTGGAAAAAAAAGTGGAAAATCAATTGCCAGCAGACTTTCACTATGACATTAAAGGAAGTTCTTTAGGCAAAGGAATACGATGACAGAGAAAAATTTGGATCCATAAAAAGAAATGAAGAGAATTAGTAATGAAGATGAACTTAAGATTCATTTTTTATCATTTTAATTTATTTAAAAGATAACTGTCTAAAGCAAAAATAATTGCAATGAATTTATAAAATATGTAAAAATAAATTTATGACAAAAATGATACAAATATGGGAAGAAAAATTAGGAGTTCACTGTTATGTCTTACACTACATTGAAGTGGTATAAAGTTATTTGAAGGCATATTCTTATTGAATAAGATGAATATTGTAAACTTAAGGAAGGGCAACACAAAAAATATTTCAAATAGATATAAAAAGTAAGACAATAGTGGATACAAATGTATTTTTAAAAACTCAAGAGAAAAAAGAAATAGAAAAAAAAGGACAAATGAAACAAATAGAAACCATTTGAGAAGATGACAAATGTTAATATGATCACATTAACTATTATAGTGGTCTAAACAAGCTAAGTAAAAGAAAAGAAAATGCTAGAATGGATATAAAACCAAGACCCAATTGTATGCTATCTATAAGAAACTTATTTTAAGTATAAAAACATAGATAGGTTAAAAGTAAATGAAGAAGTTAAACTGTGCCATACAATTCAGATCATTAGAGGTTCATTTCAGACTAGAATTCCTCTCCAGGAATTTTTTTATGCTATCTGGTACCTAAATTTCCTCAACATGCAGCTTTAATATGTCAAAGTTTACAGAGAATTACTAAATGCTGACTCAGTCAGAGTTTTTGGTGGCAAGCAACAGGATCTGACCTGTTAATTAAGCAAAAAAGTATTTTATTTAGTTTATTGGATGGCTCACGTATAACAAAAGACTTACAAAACAGGCTCAGGAATGGGCTGGAGTCAAGAGAGGCCAGACAGCAAAGAGTTATTCACCAGAACAGTCCATTTCAGATTCTCTGCCATCACTCTCAGTTATCACTATCTGACCCTCTTCTGTTGGGGGCAGAGAACAGGAATGTCTGGGCCCCTGAGACTCCTGTAATAGAAGGTGGAGCCCTCCCTACCCTCAAGACTCACATGAACGCAAAATGTGTATTATAAATATCTCCTATAAAAGTAGCTACACTAGGTTCAATTATAACTTTAAAAACTTTCAGGGAGGCTAGAAGACTGTCTATCAAAGGTAGGTCTATGTGAATTAGCATAATGATAAATTTTATGAATCTGAAATAATGCTCATATCCTTGAAACTGTAACTCCATCTTTTTTCGTTAGTGTCAGAGAACACAACTTCCTAAAAACTAAAAATAAATGAAATTTTAAAACTAACCTTCATGTGCTATTAAAGTGTACCTCCTCTTTTTAAGGTCTAACATTGATAAGCTTACAACGATAAGATGTCTATGAGCTCTCTACACACTCAGCCCTACACTAAAATTTCTTTTCCCAACTTCTAAATAATGAATAAGTTTTCTAGACTGGCAGGTGGAAATTATAAACACATATACTTACTAAAGTTGTAGAGGAAGGTAGGAAATCATAATAGAGCAAGGATAGGAATATGGGATTGACACAAAGATAATAAAGTTTATAGATGTGTTTATAGATGGTATAATTGAATAAAAAGATAAATTGGAGAAGCTACAGGAATCAATAATTCATATGCCTGGTAGACTGTCTGTCAAAGATCAGACATCTCAAGAGAGGCTTTGACAGGGTACAGACTACAGTAAACTTATGATTGATTGAGTTCTTTTATATGCACCTATAATGCAATTTATCTATGTTGTCAGTTGAAGGAGAGTTGTATTCTTCAGAGTTACAACTGTCATTCCGCTGTTCAAGTTTAAGAACCAAACATAGATTCCCGATCAATTATCAACCCACTTCAGCAAAAAGTGTGGGCTAAAAAAGTAATGCAAAAGAGATCAAACGCAGTTTTGGGTTTTAATCAACAGTTGATAAATGCTTTGCAGATGTATATGAGGCCCTAAAATTTTGTACTACTTACCATGCAAGAGATAAATGTCAGAGAAAATTCGCAGGCTAAGTTTTTCAATTCTTGGTCTCATTTGACAACCATAAGAGAAAAAAATCTCTAAGTCCAGCTCTCTGTAGTCTGATGGGCACATACAAATGCTCTTTAAAACTAAATGAATTGTTTTGCCAAATAAAATATCCAGGACCTTCAAAATAAATGGCAATGCACAACTTCCTGACACAGTGATTTCAGTTTAGATGCAATGAATGTGTGGTGCTTCCTACTGCATAAGATGACCTCCCTTCAAAATAAAAGAATTCCTCATCTTTTAAAGGAGGCTGCCCATGTTTCTGTTTCCTTTCACATGAAGCCATGGTTGCAATTCACCGAATTGTCATATCTGGTCATTTGATACATGTTATTGCTGAGACTGGCCCCAAAGAAACATTGGTAAGTTGGTAGCATATAAAGCTTGCATGGATCAGGACATAGTCAGTTGATGTGATCTCTAAGGCTTCAAATTCTAAGTTTCATTAGTGCTTACTTATTGGATCAAAAGTTAATGATATATGCATTATAAATATTCTTGTGAAACTACTCTATATGATATTATAATGGTGGATCTGCCATTATACGTTTGTCAAAACCCATAGAATATGAAACACTGATGTGCAACCCATAAAATGCACAACACTAATGTAAACTATGGAATGTAAATTAATGTAATGTAATGTAAACTATGGTGATAATGATGTCAGTGTAGGTTCATCAATCCTAACAAACATACGGCTCTAATGTAGGATGTCAATAATGAGGGAGGTTGTGCTTGAGGGTAAGGGACAGGAAATTATAACTCTGTATTTTCTGCTCAATTTTTCTGTGAAACTAAAACCGGTCTAAAAAATAAAGTCTAATAAAAAGGGAAAAAATATTGTCCCAAGTGAAACAAAATATAATGTTAATCAGTACAGACAATTATACCTGAACATTGCTTTGTCTTCATAGAAGATATACCCTTGCTAAATCCTACCCCTGCTATTGTTTGAGGAGAAATTCTTTATCCAAGTCTCAATAATTTTAAGAAAACTGAAATCATACCAAGCATCTTTTTCAACCACAACACTATGAGACTAGAAGTCAACTGCAAGAAAAAAAAAACTGCAAACAATGCAAACACATGGAAGCTAAACAATATGTCATTGAACAACCAATGCGTCACAAAGAAATCAGGAAATCAAAAAATACCTGGAGACAAATGAATTTGGAAACACAATATTCCAAAATCTATGGGACACAGCAGAAGTGGGAACTTCCTAAGAGGGAAGTTTATAGTGATAAAAGCCTATCTCAGGAAATAAGAAAAATATCAAATAAACAATTTAACCTTACACCTAAGAAACTAGAAAAAGAAGAACATACAAAACCCAAGGTAAGTAGAAGAAAAGGAATAATAAAGATCAGAGTGGAAATAAATGAAACAGAGACTAAAAAAATAGGAAAGATCAATGAAATTAAGAGCAGTTTCTTTGAAAAGATAAACAAAATTTATCAACCTTCATCAAGAAAAAAAGAGAAAGGGCCCAAATAAATAAAATCAAAAATGAAAAAGGAGAAGTTACAACTGACACCACAGAAATACAAAGAATCATAAGAGATTACTACAATTATACACCAATAAAATGGACAACCTAGAAGAAATGAAAAAATTCCTAGAAACATACACTCTCTCAATACTGAATCAAGAAAAATTGGAAATATGAACAGACCAATTACCAGTAATGAAATTGAATTATTAATTTTTTAAAACTTCCAACAAACAAAAGTTCAGGACAAGATGTCTTCACAAGTGAATTGTACCAAACATTTAAGAAAGAGTTAAGTCCTATCATTCTCAAACTATTCCAAAAATTTGGAGAAAGAATTCCAAACTGACTCTAGGAGGCCAGCACCACTCTGATACCCAAACCAGACAAGGATACCACAAAAAAAGAAAATTACAGGGCAATATCACTGATGAATATAGAAGCAAAAATCCCTAGCAAAATGTTAGCAAAACAAGTTCAACAATACATTGAAAGGATCGAACACCATGATCAAGTGGGATTTATCCCAGGGATGCAAGGATGGTTCAACATCTACAAGCAAATCAATCCATGTGAAATACCACATTAAATAATTGAAGAACAAAAATCATATAATCATCTCAAGAGATGCAGAAAAAGCTTTTGACAAAATTCAACACCCATTTATAATAAAAGCCCTCAACAAAGTGGATATAGAGAGAACATACCTCATCATAATAAAGGCCATATATGACAAACCTACAGCCAATATCATTCTCAAAGTGAAAAGCAAAAAGCATTTCCTCTAAGATCAGGAACAAGACAAGGATGTCCACTCTCACCACATTTATTCAACATAGTATTGAAAGTCCTAGCCACAACAGTTAGACAAGAAATAAAAAAGAAATCCAGATTGGAAAGGAAAAAGGAAAAGTGTCTCTGTTTGCAGATGACATGATACTATATGTAGATAATCCTAAAGACACCACCAAAAAGCTATTAGAACTAGCAAATGAATTCAGTAAAGTTACAGGATACAAAATTAATATGCAGAAATCTGTTGTATTTTTATACACTAACAACAAAATCTCAGAAAGAGAAATTAAGAAAGCAATCATTTACAATTGCTTCAAAAAAAAATAAAATATCTAGGATTAAATTTAAACAAAGGGATAAAAGACTTGTACTTAAAAAACTATAATACACTGATGAAAGAAATTGAAGATGACACAAACAAATGGAAAGATATGCCACACTCATGGATTGGAAGAATTAATATTGTTAAAATGACCATACTATCCAAGGCAATATACAGGTTCAATGCAATCCCTATCAAAATACCAATGGCGGGGCTTCCCTGGTGACGCAGTGGTTGAGAGTCTGCCTGCCAATGCAGGGGACACGGGTTCGAGCCCTGGTCTGGGAGGATCCCACATGCCGCGGAGCAACTAAGCCTGTGAGCCACAGCTGCTACTGAGCCTGCGCGTCTGGATCCTGTGCTCCGCAACGGGAGAGGCCGCGACTGTGAGAGGCCCACGCACCGCGATGAAGAGTGGCCCCCACTCGCCACAACTGTAGAAAGCCCTCGCACAGAAACGAAGACCCAACACAGCCAAAAATAAATAAATAAATAAATTTAAAAAAAAACAAACCAATGGCATTTTTCACAGAACTAGAACAAATAATTCTAAAATTTGTATGGAAACACAAAAGACTCCAAATAGCTAAATTGTCTTGAGCAAGAAGAACAGAGCTGGAGGAATCATGCTCCCTAATTTCATACTATACTACAAAACTGCAGTAATCAAAACAGTATGATGCTGGCACAGAACAGACACATAGATCAACGGAACAGAAAAGAGAGCCGAGAAATAAACCCGCATTTATATGGTCAATTACTCTATGACAAAGGAGGCAAGATTATACTATGGGGAAAAGGCAACATCTTCAATAAATGTTCTTGGAAAAACGGGGCAGCTGCATGCAAAAGAATCAAACTGTACTACTTCCTCACATGATATACAAAAATAAACTCAAACTGGATTAAAGACTTAAATGTAAGACCTAAAACCATAAGACCCCTAAAAGTAAATGTAGGCAGTACGCTCTTTGACATCAGTCTTAGCAATATCTTTCTAGATATGTCTCCTCAGACAAGAGAAACAAATGCAAAAATAAATGGATGGGACTATATTAGACTAAAAGCTTTTGAACAGCATAGGGAACTACCAAAAAAACAAAAAAGCAGCCTACTGAATGGGAGAAGATATTTGCAAACAATATATCTGATAAGGGGTTAACATCCAAAATATACCAAAAACATATAATTCAACATCAAAAGAAAAAACCAAAAAAAACCTAACAACTCAATTAAGAAATGGGCAGATGGCCTGAATAGACATTTTTCCAAAGAAGACACACAGATGGCCATCAGATACATGAAAAGATGCTCAGCATCACTAATCATTAAGGAAATGCAAATCAAAACTACAATGAGATATCACCTGTCAGAATGGCTATTATCAAAAAGACAACAAATAGCAAGTGTTGGTGAGGATGTAGAGAAAAGGGAACCCAGGTGAACTGTTGGCGGATATGTAAATTGGTAGAACCACTATGGAAAACAGTATGGAGGTTACTCAAAAAATTAAAAATAGAACTACCATACGATCCAGCAATTCCACTGGGTACTTTTCCAAAGAAAACAAAAATACTAATTCAAAAAGATATGTGCACCCTTAGGATCACTGCAGCATTATTTACAGTAGCCACCATATGGAAGCAACCCAAGTGTCCATCAATAAATGAGTGGGTAAAGAATATATATATGTATATATATACATATATATATATATATAATGGAATATTATTCAGCCTTAAAATATAATGAAATCTTGCCATTTTCAACAACATGGATGGACCTAGAGATTATTATGCTAAGTGAAATAAGTCAGAGAAATACAAATACTGTATGTTTAGATTTCACTTATATGTGGAATCTAAAAAGCAAAACAAGCAAACATAACAAAACAGAAACAGACTTATAGATACAGAGAACAAACTGGTAGTTGCCAGAGGAAGGAGGGTAGGGAAATAAGTGAAATAGGTGAGGGAGATTAAGAGGTACAAACTTAAGCAGTTATGAAACAGATGAGTCACAGGGGTGTGATGTGCAACAAGGGAGTAGGGTCGATAATACTGTAATAACTTTGTATGTGACATATGTTAACTGGACTTATTATGGTGATCAATTTGTAATGTAGAAAAATATCAAATCCCTATGTCATACACCTGAAATCAATATAATATTGTAAGTCAATTATACTTTAAAAAAGATTAAAAATTCTATGCTCTTAGCAACTTTCAATATATAATACAATATTGTTAACTAAAAAATCACAGACTCTGACAGTCTGATAGCACATTAAAATTCAGCAAATGTTGAAAAATTTATTAAAAATAAAATGACTTTTAGCATTGGACCTGATATTACACATTCAATTAAATATACATTTCATTTCAAGTGAGGGTATTCAATATCAAATTGATAATTTAATGAAGTAACTATCTATGTCTATGTTCCTTTCCATTCCTAATATAAGTATTTGAATTTTATTAGTTTCTGATCTCAAAATGATATACTTAAATGTAACCAAATATTTAAATGCAGTATACATTTTATGTGGATATATGGAAGACACTTAACAAATACACATATATATTCCCTATATAAATCCTATATAGGATTCTTTCCTACTTTCTTGAAACCCTCCTTGTTCATAATACTTCACCTACATAATCCTGCATGTGTGTTCAGGTGCATGTGTACACACACACACAAAACAACAACAATGACACATTTCATTTGCATGAAAGTATTTGTAAACAAAGTAGAATTTACTCAAGTTTTAGCAAGGGAGATGGAGAGGATTTGCAAGCTCTTGTTTTTTTCCTTCCCCAAGGTAAACCCCTAACTTGCCATTAATACAAATTCCTTTTCTCTTTAGATCATTATTCATAATTTATTTTTACCAAGATTTTATAAGAAATATATTTACCCGCTATGGATACACATAAAATTGAACACATTACAAAACAATACTTAATATTTATGATATATATATGTTAATATTTCCTAAAAACAATACTTCATCTTTACTACATTATGCAGTGATATTTTCTATTCTATTCTTTTCATTTTTTTTTATTATGACTGGTCATTGTCTATTAATTGAGATTATGGCCCTCTAATGAGATGTGACCTGTAGTTTGAAAACTACTGCTCCAGGCTGCCCCACAGACTGACTGCCCTACCTCTTGTTTCATTCATTCTTCATTTTTCAGAGTTGCTCTCTTCTTTGCATGAAACCTGGGAGCAAGTTTTACCTGAGTCTCCAAAGTCTTGCTCCTACCCTCTGGTGTTTTTATCAAAGCCTCTTCTCAACAAGGCTGGTCTCTTCCTACAAAGACTTTCTCACACCAGCTGCTACAAAGATAACATATTCTCTTTAGTCTCACACATGTAAAATATTACCATGGGCAGAAACTTTAGTTAATAAAATGCTTTCTACTTAAAAAAATACTTCAAACCCATCCACCCAGATTGTGATTTGAATGCTCTTTCTTAAAGCAGATGTATTTGATCATATCATTTCAAACTCTAAGTGAGAAACGAGTGCACAGAAAAATCTAAAGCTTTTAAAAATAACCAAGCCTTGAGCAATCAAGGGAATTAGAGAAAAAAGAAGTCACAAAATCATTTCTAAAACATAATGTAATTTGGCTCTTCGAAGATGGAGAAATCAGACAAACCATGGGTAGGTGGCTCCAAATCATTCCACTAAAGAAATAAGAGAAAGAAATAAGAGAAAGAAATAAGAGAACAGATTTAACTGTGACTAAAGCCATGTTGTTTTCCTTATAATATTATTTCAAGAAAGATATAAGTTGCAAACAAACTATACCTGTGACAGAAAGCATTTTCTCAGTTTCACTTCTGATTAAATATTAAATTTACCTAGTGAGTCTCCAGAAATTGACACACAATGTCTTAACAAAAGGCAAGATATTATATCTGGAATTATAGATGTATTCAGAGAAGCCAACTTTTTATGGCAGGTATATTCTACCACCTGTTTAATTAAAGCAGGATCTGGACCCTTTCAGGTTCATTCTTCTGATTTATTTATATGTTTTATTCAGCAAGGAATTCATTTATTTATGTCTGTTCTTCTGAAACTAACTGAATTTGTCAGAATCTTGCAAGCACGTCACTAATTTATACATCATTTATGATTTCTCAAAGTTTCCTTAGTAAAGTTCAGACTCTATACTCATGAATCAATGGCAGGGCACGTGCTTCAGAGAATATCTTTATTCCAAATATTTTGAAGTATAAGTTTGCATCTGCAAATGATCTTCTGCTTCAAAAATATTTTCACACACACACAAAAAGAAGTTTGTGTCTGTATTGTGTCTATTCAGTACTTCACCACCACAGTAAGAAATGGTTTCATTTTGGCAGGTAAGAGATTGTTATTAAGTGAGCGCCACCCACCCCATACCCTGGATGAGGACCTCGACAAATTATTAAACTCTCTAAGCCTGGTAATTTTTCTATCTCTAAGATGGAGATAATAATCACAGGGTTATTATGATGATATTGCAAAGAAATGAGATATGTATAGCAAAATACTTGACAAAATGTATATGATAAAAGAATTTTGCTTCTATTACAATACAGCTTATCTACCTTACAAAAACTATTCTTCTCTTCAAGATTCAGCTTGAAAATCACCTTATCTGTGAAGCCTTCATCCTGCAAATATTCCTCTATTCTTGATGCCCCCAAATACATTTTACATGTGCCTATCAGTACTTTTATATTGTATTGTTACTATTGGGAATGTATCTATCTCTTCATATAGAATGTGGAATCCTTAATGGTAGGGACTATATTTTAGTTAATGTCACATTTCTATGCTCTATTACAGTGTTTAGTGTAGAGTAGGCACCTATATTCTTCTCCTATTGAATAAATGAATGAGTCTATTGTTGGCATTATCTGTCTCTTACTCTAATTATTATGATAGCACAATAAATATTAATTATCTTTCATGATAGGTCATGTCATTATATAATTGCTAAATGAATATCTTAAAATATTAGTAATTGGGAGGTCTATTGCACCTGTGCTAACGTTTATGTATCATGATTTTATCAGTAAGAGAAACAATGTGAGCAGTTAAGAAGGATGCCCTAAGTTGTGTTTATGAAACACTGTGTCAAAATCCTAATATGTTTCTGATGTCTGAAAATTGGATTACCTGAGTCTTGCTGGTATCATGACACAAAGGAAATATAGACATTAACTAATCTTTAAATAGGTAACAACAAATAACTTTTGTGATTCTTCACTTTTATTTGGAAGCATCATTGGGTTAGCTACAACACTGAAAAAAGCCACCATATCATATTAACTCTTAAATCAGGGAACATCCAACTCATTTTGAACTCAAATAATTGTCAAAGAAGAATCAGGCCAATTCATCAAAGTCTTTAAGACAATGATTCTGAACAGACTTCTCCAAAGAAATATTGATTAATGAAGTCAATGTACCAATTGAAAGGACTGCTCTCTGAGTGAAAATATTTGGCAATGAACAAGCTACCATTTAGTAGCCACACTGCAAACGTTTTCAGCAAGAATATACAGAACGGTTAACTTATTCTAGTAGGTATTTTGTGTGCCACAATGAATGAGAGATTTTCATTACTTTGCTTTCTCCTCCCTTACTTCTCTGGCCTGTGGTTCATTTATACTCTTTAAATACAAGAACCCATAACACTTGGTAATTACATGTACTTGTCTTCTCAACTGAATTATAGACTCCCACAAGACTCCCCAGCATTTTTCATTGCTTTATAATCAGTGCCTAGCACAGTACTTGGCATATAATACTAGCTCCTCAATAAATGATTGTTGGTCAGAATATTTAGATGTTTCTAGCACCAATCTTCCCTAGTTTTATAGTGCTATAGGATCTGGGAAGACACTTTACAAACTAAAACTAAGTGGGCTGTTTGTCTGAGTACCATATTGTTCAGAAAACAGGTAGCCTCCAGCAGGTGCTGCTTAGTTGGGAAAGGTTTCTTAAAAGAGTCCAATGTCAATGGAATGTTCCCAACAATTCGTTGAGTGATAACTTGACTAAAGTGTGTGAGGCAGCTCATGAGAGTACGGTAACTCTGATGTGAATGTTTTACAGCTTAGAGGAACATGTCTCTTCCATGTTAAGTGCTGCACTTTCAAGCCATAGTTTCCATTAGTCCCCATTTCCATTACACTGTTAAACTCTCTAGCCAGCTTTAATAAACTTCTCTAAGGGAGCCAGTCAGCTGAAGAATATCTTTTTTCACTGGAGAACAGGGAATACTGAACTTCACATCAAACAGTTGACAGGGCAACAGAAGCTTTCACCATTCAAAAGAAAATGACAATAGCAGACCAGGTGATTTTAAGTGGCATTTCTGAGACAGTAATGTTTGATACTGTTCTCAAAGTAGCAGCCTACTATGTTTTTCTTCCACTAAACTATCCACTCCAGTTTCAAAAAAACTGGATATAAGTTTATTAAAAAGTAAATTTAAAAAGAAAAAAAGTACAATTTTAATGGTGGTAGGTATATTTCTGATTTTCAGTCTCTAGAGTTAGTTATGTTTACCTAAAAAGATAAAACAATTTTAAAGCGCAATGGTATTAGCACATTTTTCATATGAACAAATCTAATACATAGTGTGGTCAGATTTACAGAAGAGTATTGGAATAATTTTCCACAATATACAATACCATTAAGACAAGAAGACTTATAGTTTTGTTGTAAATTTTTAAAAATAGAAAATTAGTTTAAGAATAATGGTAATAGTGGTTGTTCTGTATTTTATAAAACATCACTCTTTACAGGAAGAACATCCTAGTAAGAACTCAGAGCAAGGGCACAAAAATTAGGATTATTCTACCACATCATTCACATATTTTTGTAGCTATTTGAGAGACAATTTTGCAGGAGGAAGGCAGTTATAGATTTGTATAATAGGAAGTATGATGGAGAAAAAGAATAGAGAAAGGGGGCATAAAATAGCTGAGAAAAAAGAGATGGGGGCCAGATAGAAAAGATATAAAAAGAGAAATCCTATATAGATGGGGAAAAAGTACTTGCTTGATCCTCCTAGGACTAGCTGTCATTAAGGAGGAGACCAAATTAGAAGACTTTGAGATCTCTTTATATTGTTAAAACTAAATTGAAATTATTAACGATCATGATTTAGGTACATTCATTATGTTGGCCTTCTGGAAAAAAGACAACTAGATAAGGCAGAAACAGTGGTTTGAGTGAACATTACAGAAAAGAATAACAAGTATATAATAACAAACTTCGAGTAGCAGCAGCACAGCAAGACCATGGAAGGGAAATAAGGTTGTCCTCATAAAATGGGACTGTTTTAGTCCTCAAAATACATTATAAAGTGGAACTCTGCGTTAGCAGAGTCAGAGTACCCTGTTAGAGCAAGGCAGACCACAAGGTGCCACCATGCTGTGTTCCTAGTCTCAGTTCCTCCGTCTCCTGCAAACTCTGCGCTAAAGCTCATCCAGTCCTGTCACTGTTTCCCATGAATATCGTGTTCTTTTTTGCCTCTCTCCTGTCTCTTTTCATGCTCTTACCTCAGACAATTCCTTCCTGAATTCCACTTGCTTCTTCCCCTGGTGAAGAGCTAATCATTCTTCAAAAACAATGTCTCATTCCACCCTCTCTGAAGACTTCCACTCTAGATCCAAAAGAAGTGGTTATTCCTTTACTCTCCCATAGCACTTTGGACATAACCCCATTAAATTATTCATACACTGCAGCACAATTTTTTTTTAATAAATTTATTTATTTTTTATTTATTTATTTATGGCTGCATTGGGTCTTTGTTCTGCACGCGGGCTTTCTCTAGTTGCAGCAAGAGGGGGCTACTCTTCACTGCGGTGCACAGGCTTCTTATTGTGGTGGCTCCTCTTGTTGCGGAGCACGGGCTCTAGGCTCATGGGCTTCAGTAGTTGCAACATGCGGGCTCAGTAGTTGTGGCTCACAGGCTCTAGAGCACAGGCTCAGTAGTTGTGGCGCACGGGCTTAGTTGCTCCTCGGCATGTGGGATCTTCCTGGACCAGGGCTCGAACCCGTGTCCCCTGCACTGGCAGGCAGATTCTTAACCACTGCGCCACCAGGGAAGCCCCACAATTATTTTTTTACTTATCCTCCACCCCTCTACTTACTGAGAGTTGTCTGAGGACAATGACTACATCTTTGTCTCTGGGCTCGATACATGATTTTTAATAAAAGAAAGGACTAAGTAAATTTTAACTATAGCAAATTCCAGAAATAACAAAATATGCAGTGCTTGGTGAGCACCTAGAAATAGCACCATCAGTGTAAGGTGGGTGTGCAGCCTATGCATCTGGATGTGAGCCAAGGCCCAGCCAGAGTTCCCTGACTGCCTGTGTATATCAGCCGTGGCCTGAGTGCTGGGAGACTTCATGTATTGCTTCTGGGGGCCTTCACAATGAATCCAGGTGGAAGCTGACTCCTTCTTTTAAACTCTAGGATATCTCAGAGGTTCAGCCCATCACACCACAGCTGTTTCTGAGCAGGCCTCAATGCTCCCCAGCAAAAAGAACTCTCACAACCACACTCTGGACCTTATAATCAGTTCAAAGTTACTCACCAATGAAACCAAATATTTAGACACTCCACTTTATGGTCACAATGTCGTATCTTTTCTGCTCCCCTCAGTTACTTCTAGAACATGAATTCTTCTACTTCCTCAAGATGCACACTCCTTGATCCTTACATTTGCTCCCAATCCATTTCGTTCACTTCTTTCCTTATCTAAATTAGAGTTTTCAACTCCCTTCTGCCCCATGATCTTTCAGAAGCACCCATATGGCAAACTCCAACTCCAGAAGATTTCAGCTGGCCACTATCCTAAAATCCATATCCAACAATTTGCACTAGTTTTTAATGTTTATCTTACTTGATTGGGTCACAAACTTCGACACTTTACCACTTGCTTTTTGAAATGTCATCTCCCTATGGCTTTTGTGACGTTACTCTCTTTGCTTTCTTCCTATTTCTGCTCAGGTCAGACCTCTCTCCTGCACTCCAGATCTGTATATCCCGCTTCCATCTGGCCACATCTACAAGGATATCTGACAATCACTTCAAACCCCAGTGTCTGAAACAGAATCTATCATCACTCCAACACAGAATGTCCTCCTACTTCAACTTCTGGAATCTCTACCTCAAGAAATGGTGCCACCATCCACTTGCTGATATCCTTTAACCCCTCCCACTTCTTCAGTCTCCACATCCAGTTAATGACGTGGTCCTATAGGATCATTAATGTCCTCAAATCCAGCACTTCTCTCCATGATCATTTCTACTACCCTGGCATAGACACCCATCACATGCTCCCTGGATCACTGCAATAGTTTCCACTTGACCTTACTTTTCATAGTTATTTTAAAATATATATTTTACAATTTATATCTCTAGGCTGCCACTTCCTTAAGCAGGTCTCCCCTGACAAACTTACCTAAAGTAGGGACTTCTTGTTGTTCTCTATTAGAACAATTCTTTGGTTTCTTTTATGGCACTTAGAACAGTATATAATTATTCTATTTATAAAGTATTGATGTTATCTCTCTCCCTTCCCTACCAGACTCATGATGGCTTAGATCATGCCAGGC
This sequence comes from Eubalaena glacialis, assembly GCF_028564815.1. NCBI lineage: Eukaryota > Metazoa > Chordata > Mammalia > Artiodactyla > Balaenidae > Eubalaena > Eubalaena glacialis. The sequence continues at coordinate 19,407,683 of NC_083727.1, forward strand.
TCATTCAGCATTGTCTCCTTTGCAAGTAACAAGGAAACTATACACAGTTAATCAATCAATATTCAATTAATGAATTAATTAATTAATTAGCACCCACTGTATTCTAAGCAATGAGCTAGTCAGTTGGAATATATACAGCCATGACCAAAATAGAAACATCCCTACTCTTGCTGAATGTATAGGGTCCCCTTCTCCAATTTATTGTCCATGTTATATCCAGAGGGATTTTTCTAAAATGCTTCTGGCTCCATTATTTCTAACTCTCTGTTGGTTTTTTGATGTCCCATAGGTGAAGTTCAAAATTCATTAACATGGCTAGCTAGGGTTTCCAGTATCTAGCTTCTACTTACCTCCCCAGTCTCATCTCTGGACATTTGAAAACTGTCATTTGAGTTCTATTCTTCAGCCTGATAAAACTTCTCTTAGCATTCATAGCCCACCATGCTCTCTCTCATCTCTTGGCCTTTGTGCATGTGTTTCCACTCTTCTTGCTCTTCAACACTCTCACATGTCATAAACCAGGCTAATATCTCTTTAGGTATTTGTTCCTCCTGGAGGAGTTTCAAAAACACCCCCCTGGTCTCCCTGCTACATTCTCCCATAGAATCTTACTTCCTTTATCATAGTACCAACGACCTTGAATTGAATATATAAATTAATCTCCGTGAGGCTGTTTCCCTCACTTTTGCAGTTTTATACCACAACATCTGGTATCAAGTCTAGGACATGGTAGAAACTCAGTGAATGTTTTCTTATGAGAAAAAAATAGAAATAATTATCCAATTAGGAATAGGATAATAAGTTAATGAATGAGTATAGGAAGGAACAGATAGTAATATATATACCCTATAAGGCAGCTATAAATTAAAATTAGTTGCCATAAGGAAGAAATCTCTAAATTAGGGAATGTATACCTAATGAGAATAGTATTTTATCTTTGAACGGGACTTTGAGGAGCTAGCCTGGGAACTTAACCGCCATGTATTCAACACGATTTTGTGGGAAAAAAATCCTTTACTGCAGCAGCAAATAATTAATTCAATGCAAGAACAGTTTTCTCCATTAGAACTGGAAAAACAATGGGGAAGGAAAAGAAGAAAATAAGCCCATGTTCCCTCCTCTCCAAATCAGAGCTATGCACTGATATTTATAGTCCTGAGGCATTAATAAACAGATTTTATGTAATTCAGAGATTGTGTCCAAGTGAAGAACTCACCCAGGTCATGCATTAATTTATTTATTTGGAACTACACTGCAAAGTAGAAGGTAATGATGAAGCATCTTCAAAACCATGTTTTTAGAAATGCACAGATAAGCTCTTTTTTTATTCAAGCAGTCGATGAACTCTAATTCTTTATTATTTAAATGAATCTGTTGTATATTGACACATTGTGATTGATAATCTTTTGATGTATCAACTTGGCTAGGCTACAGTCCTCAGTTAGTTATTCAATCAAACCCCAATCTAGGTGTTGCTATGAAGTTATTTTGTTGGTATGATTAAAGTCTATAATCAGTTGACTTCAAGTAAGGGGATTATCCTAGGTAATTAGGTGAGCCTGATGCCATCAATTTGAAGGTCTTAAAGCAGAGCTGAGGCTTCCCCAATGGAGAAGAAATTTTGCCTGTGGAAAGAATATGTCCAAGAGCTCCAGCCTCTTCTTCCTCATGGCCTTCCCTGTGGATTCTGGATTTGCTTAGCCCTTCCCCACAATCACAGAAGCCAATTCCTTGCAATGAATCTCTTAATACGTATGTATCCTAATGGCTGGTTTCTCTAGTTGAGCCCTAATATACATGTTGTCCTCTGGATTACTAGGGAATTTTCTAGGAGCCAGGCTAGTCAGTGGAATGTAAAAATGAAATTGGCAAAAAAGAATTGTATAATTAACATTTAGGAAAAGTTTAAAGATAAACACCATTGTTCATAGCTTACGTACTGTTTATTATCTGAGCTATTAGCTCATAGAAAGTTAAGTATCGTCATGGATTTTTCAAAGATATAATTTGAGGTGTCTGATGAAAGTTTGTGGATGCTTTTTAAATAAAATCTTAATGGATTCTGTTCTAGCCACTTGACACACTACTCAGCAATTAAACTGAAGCCTTAAATGGATCTCAATAAAAATGTCTCCTGATAATCAAATTGATTTTATTTGATTAAGTGATATCAGACTTCTCCCATCTAAGAGACCCAAGAAAAATTTCATTTACTAAAAAAATTCTCTTTTATCTTAAAATAAAAATTGTCCATCTGCTATAGCAAGTGGTAATTTTTTTTCCTTGCTTTACTTTGTTTTCTTTCTATCATCAGAAAGAGACTGGGTTGTCTCTTCAAGTTTTACTGGAGGCACACAGGTCACCAAATACTAATGGCCAAATGTCAGAACTGTCCACTTCTGCCAAGAGCAGGGATTAAAAACTCTCTGGGCCAAAGACAAATTCAACAGTCATTACTTTCCAAGAACTCTAGTGATGCCTGGGTTTTGAAAAGTGCTATAGCAAGTTAAACCAAATGGTTTTTTTCCTCTATATAACTCAAATAGAAAGTAACACTGATAGAAGCTGAATGAATCAATAGGGCTGAGAGCAGGGGGGAAGATGGATTTGAATACATTATAATTACTTTATATTGAGAAGTTTTTTTCTGAAAGAGTCACATCAGAAGGGTGGTGTGTAGAACAGGCACTCTATTTTACCCCATATGCTTAACTTGTGAGGTTATAAAGCTCTTTCCCATTCCTGCTATGAGTCTTCATTCTTCAGCACACACATGCCTGCCTGTGCACCATGGGAGTCAGAAGTATAGTTCTCAGTGCCATGCAAGCAACCCCTGCATTTGAAGGATTGTTGGATTGCCTTGAAATGGGTCTCTTTTATTTGTGTAGACCTACTCACAAATAAAGAATTGGTAAGTAAAAAGCCCTTTTTCCACTACTTTCCCTAGTGATGAGGTAGGAGGTGACCTCAGGATGTCTGCTAAAAGGATATTAATTTCCACCACAGTGCCATGGGCAGGCTCGTGGCTCTTGTTCTATTTATGCTCCTCCCTCTTCTACCCACTTAGATAGATCGCCCTTCTCTATCTCTGCCAGCCTACCCATAATTCAGCCACTTCCTAGCATTATAGGAACAAAGAAGAAGCAGCATTCTGCCACCCTGGTCTCACCATTGAATCATCTTGTGTTACAACAGTGTGGTATGGTAAAAAGAAAACACATAGGATGTAGAATTATTATTAGTATTATCACCATCATCATCATTATAGTATTATAGTATCTTATAGTGTGTCTGCTTCATGCTGTGTTAAGCACTTATTTATATTCTAGTTTAATACTATATTAACATTATAGATTAGGGTTATTATCCTCTTTATTTTGTAGAATTTATAGAACTGTGAGGAAATAGAATTCAAGAATATAGATATAAAAGCTGTAAAATTTGGGACAAATTACAAAGCTTTTTGACTTGATTTTTCTCTCTTTTGCTTCTTAAGGTCTTGCTTCTAATTCTAAGCTCCTTCTTTTTGATTTCTCCCCACTTCCCCAAACATTCCAACTCAATATGCTCTCAGTCACTTAAAAATTCTGAACATAGAAAAGCCAAGAGAACCCCTGTGATACTGTAGCCGAAAATGTAATAGTTTATAATTCTACCCTAATCTTTCATCTCAAAATAACAGTACCTTCAGAAAATACAGCATCGTTGTTCTTTGCATATAATCACATTGTGCAAAATAGCAATGTTCTACTCTTTTTTTGTTTTTTTTTAAAGAGATTGCTAGCATTCCTGAATGTATCATATATCTAATCTACATGCAAGTCATTTGCATATCCTTTTTTTTTTTTAAGTATTTGTTTATTTATTTATTTATGGCTGTGTTGGGTCTTCGTTTCTGTGCAAGGGCTTCCTCTAGCTGCGGCAAGCGGGGGCCACTCTTCATTGCGGTGTGCGGGCCTCTCACTATCGTGGCCTCTCTTGTTGCGGAGCACAGGCTCCAGACGCGCAGGCTCAGTAATTGTGGCTCATGGGCCTAGTTGCTCCGCGGCATGTGGTATCCTCCCAGACCAGGGCTCGAACCCGTGTCCCCTGCATTGGCAGGCAGACTCTCAACCACTGCGCCACCAGGGAAGCCCCAACAATGTTCTACTCTTCAAGATCCCTTTCTATTTAAAACAGTTTTGTAATATCACTCTATTCCTTAAGCACAACAAGACCCATGAAGTTAAAAGGCTTATTTCAACATAAGGCTTATTTACCCTCCCTGTACTCCTGCCCCTGTTACCTCCTGACATTCTAAAAAATGTTTTGAGAGTAAAGTATCTATTACCCATCAGCAACACCAGGTTTCACTGAATCATAGAAGCCAAATTAATAATACCAATTGGATTTATAATGTAAATGAGCAGGATCCTAATGAATTGATACTCTCATTTCAATGATAATGTCTCAGACCTTCTTAACATCTTCTTTCCATGAATGAAATACACTCTTGTATCCCAAACCATCATCCTGCTTTGTGTAACTTGCCTCCAACCCATTTTCCATGAAACCTTGAAATCTATGTTTTCTCTGAAACCCTTTGTAGTAGAATAAAAGATATTTCAAATGCCTGGAGCCATCCATGAACTGTCAACCTTTATGTGAGGCTCTATTGCTTCTTTGTTCTATGAAACCACATTTAAAGTACAAAGAAGTGAATGAAGTCAGAGTGAAAAACACTGCCAAATTTTACCAACCTTCACCTACTTAGTCAGAAATGTCCCAGATCTTTAAAGCATTTGGGGCCAAGTTAATTGCACTCTCTAGGACAAATCATCCCAGGTGGATGATTTTCTATTCTTGCCTCTCTGACTCTTAACCTAACATTTGGAGCATTTGTTCAATATTCTAAAAATAAAAATAACTGTTAACTGCAACATGGTCACAGGAAAGAGCATAGGATTTAGATCTAAAGGATTCATATTTGAGCTCTGGCTACTCCAACTTATAGCTTCATACTCTTGGGTAAATGAAGTGATTAGAGTCTCTATCTTGACTAGAGTATTAATAGTACCTAATTTATAGGGTTTCTGTCAGGATTAAGTAATAGTTATAAAACTGTTTAGTAAAATGTAAGAAAATTTTAAAGTAATATACAATGGTTATATTAAGATTTTTACCCATTGATGATACTTTCATATCAGTGTACAATCTTTCAAAAATTTATTGTTTTAGTCGTTATATTTGTTAAAAAAATATACTATATTGCTCAATTATTGGCAGTTATAAAAATTTAAGAGGGAAAGTGATTTAAACTGAGAGCTGGAGACTATGCAGAATTGCAACACAAAATGAAGGACTATGATTGACAAAATACTAGCAGTAATTTATGTTTCTTCTAGGGAGAAGACTGTAAAATGCAATATAATATATATGTATATGTGATGTATATATAATATATACAATAAAAAGATAAAAGTCCTATATCTTAACTTCAAAATGCATAACAACAACAACAACAGCAACAAAAATAAAGCCAGTCAAGTCTTACTCCAACACGAGTAGAGTGAAGAAGAATTGGCAGGGGGCAGAGACAAGGTAAATTTTTATCTAGACACTATTTTTTTTTTTTTTAAAGACATGTTTATTGCCAAGGTAAAACCACATATACCAAAATCTATTTTCAGAATTTACCTTTCCAAAAGAAGGGAGAAGACTGGGAATGAGAATGGTTATCCCAGGTTTTAGATTAACATATAATGTATTTATAATAAGAGGAGAAATTTTATGGACATATATATATACATATATTCAAATATATACAAAAAACTAAAAGAGTGGAAATATTAGCATCATTAGACTATGTTCAGTGATGATATGTTATTGCTATTATAACTTCCTTGTAATTTTTTGTATGTTTTAAAGACTATTTTTTTTAACCAAACAGACAAAAAATAAAGGAAATAAAGGATGTTAGTCTTATTAACACCGTTTCTCTATGTGAATTACTAATGTATCTTGTTTACGCGTGACTTAAAGTGTGAAAAGTAAAGAAAGATCATTCCAATAAGTTAACGTTTTGTGCTATTTTCGATGTATATAACAAATCTTTTATTTTCTACACACAAAAAATTTATGTACAGTTTTTTAACAGACACTCTTTCTATCTGCTCACTCTAAGTAAAAATTGGAAATGTATTTAAGAAATATCACTATAGAAGTGTCATGTTATTAGCTTTCTTGGGTTATCAACTAGGATCATCACAGTGTTTGATGGGAGATTACCTATATAACATGCCTGTAGCTATAAGTCACCATAACCCCACAGGACTTGTGTCTTTCTTTACTCAAACTTCAACCAACTGTAGTTCTGCACAGGTAATATGTGAGGACAGTAAATCAAGGTAACCTTTACGGAAAAAAGTGATATAACAGAAAGATGGCAGGGAGCCTGAGGGCTGTGTATGAAAGAGAGAAAGAGGTGATTTGGGACAGCAGAAAGGAGGAAAATCATCAGAAGCTGATTAGAAATAAAAGTTCCTATATATTGAGTATCTACTATTATATGTCAAAGGCTGTGTATTATCTCTGATTTTTGCAAGAAGTTTTCAAGGCAAATATTATAAACTCCTTTTCATAGATAGAAAATAAGCTCAGACAAATAAGTTAATATATGTAATGTTAAATGAATAAGTTGCCTTAGTCCCACAGATACTGTTTTGGCTAGGATTCAAACCCAGGTCTGTTTGACCCCAAATGCCTTTTTTTTTCTCTCTTACCAAAACAAGTTGCCTCTCTATATTTTGAGTTGCCTTTTTATTTTGTATAGATGGGGGTTTGGTGGTGGTTGACGGTATTATGGCCAGGTATCTAGAAATGTCTACATTTTGTACTGCCCATTATTACTTCTCTCGGCAGGGAAGTAAGAAATGAAGTACTACTTAACTAATAACTGTGCAAATACTTAAAATAGAGCTCTGGTAAAAGATTATTTGAAGGACCTAACAACTTCCAAGTCTATGTCTAAGGACCAATGGGATGAAGGATATTTCAGGCAGAGAGACAGAGACAGAGAGAGAAGGGGTAGGGAGATATGAGTGTGTGTATTAAGCAAGCTCCAAGAGGCCCTAAGAGCCAGCCACAAGAAACCAGAAAGAGAATAATAAATAGGCATAGCTTTGTACCTTTTAAGGAGTAATAACACTGCCCACCGCTAGTGTCAAGATCTCAGGCCTGGAATAGCAACTCCTTCTCCCTTCAGTGGGAGTGTCTGTGAAGAAGGTAAGGATTATAAGTAGGACTGACCTGGGAAGAAAGGAATACAACTACCCTTCCGTATTGGTGCACAGTATAGGCTCTATCTTCTCCCATACAGCAGTGATGTTTCCTCCTGCTTCTCTGCCTGCTGCTCCTGACCAAATGATTCTGCCTTTTACTCACCAGCAAAAACAGTCCCCAGTATAAGGGTCTCAGAGTTACAGCCCTGAGTTTGTTTCCTAGAATAGAAACAACCATGCTGACCATGCCTTATAGACACCCACCCTTTTCTTCTTCTGCTGTGGGAATCAGCATGCTCCTTCCTTTGAGCTCTTTCCATGTGGGCTGAAAAGGTCCCACATCCTATAGAGATTAGGCCAACATGATTATGCTGCCCACAAAGGGACCTCTGCTCCCACTGCCCTGGGAAAGCACACCCGTGGCTTTGCACGTGCCCACATGTTTTGTGTGGAGCATGTGGGAGAAGAACCAGGTAAGTAGACAGATACTGATTGGGGAAAGCTGAGGCTGACGCTCAGTTTGTTTACAATCCAAAGATTGTGTAGTGCTCTCATTTTGCCTTTAGAAAACCTATGTGGCTCAGAAAAGGATTCAAAGTAGACAAAGGGCCAGATCTAACTTATAAAGGGAAAAAAAATAAAGAAATTTAATTTCAATGTTCCATTTCTAAGTACAGTTATTTTGTCTTTCTGCATTTAACTCCTCAGGGAGAAGAATATACTGCATTGTGATGATAACAATTCGGGTTCCAACTTATTTAACTGGAAAATAAAGTTTAAAAAATTTTTCTTTGTAAGAATCGGCCAACCCTCTGCAGCTATCACCATGCTATTTCTGCTGCTGTAACCTTTTGAGTCAGCTGTCAGATCAGCTAACCATTAAGAATTTGCTTCTTAGATTTTTACTTACTTGAAATATACATGCTGGGTTAAATAAATCCTCAAAAAGAAGTAAAGAAAAAGAAAAGAAAAAGGCAGAACACTGTAGAGTTTCCCATAAAATGAATGTTACTTTTAAAATAAATGTTGTATGCTATGAAAGAATTTAAAACAGTAGCTCAAAAGGAAAAAAGAAGTTAGTTTGTAGGAAAAGGAACCATAACTCAATGACTTCCTTTGTCATTTTTAAACAAAATTTCTTATTATAAACATTTAGTACTTTCAAACACACCTTAAATTGAACCCCAAAGCATCCCAGAGCCACTTTTTGCATTACTTTGAACTTCACTAATTAGAAATAATTTAAGTGTTCAAAATAATGGACTCACTAAATATTTTTAAATGCATGTATTTTTCACATGTTCATTCATTCATTAATGAAATATTACATAACACCGTGTAAAGGGGCCACCTCTGTGTTAGGAGCTAGGATGCAAGAACCCTATACAGAGCCTCTGTCCTCAGAGGATATGAGGATATGTCTTAAGATGTTACATGAACTTCAAGGCAGGCTGTAGTTTGGCTAAAACAGGGCTGCTGCCTTAGACCTTGGCTTTGTTCCCTGTAGCTACTCCAGAACTCTGAACACACATGAAAAAAATCTGCTTAATGTTTGTAATGGTGAGCATTCACAAAGCACACATAACTAGGGTTTCTAAATTGCTTTAAAGTCTGATTTTTTTTTTGACCGCTCCACACGGCTTGAAGGATCTCAGTTTCCCGACCAGGGATTGAACCTGGGTCACGGCAGTGAAAGCTCGAAATCTTAACCACTGGACCACCAGGGAACCCCCTGATTTTTTAAATTATTAATAAACAGGGTTTCTTTTGTAACTTTTTGTGTTATTAATTTATTTAGTAAACTCTTCTTTTATAAAGAACATTTAAATTAAATCTTAATTGTTTCTGAATTACCACAAAATTTTAAAAATTTATTATAAAGATGAAGTTCTCAACAGGGACGCTACATACCCTAATACTATTAGACTCACCTATAAATTTGATGCTCTGGGCTATACTAACCACACCCATCACATGGGACCCTATGAAGTTACACAGAAATATAAATGGTAGACTGAGTATTTGCAAATGATTTTAACTATAGTTACATGAAAGCTTTCCAAATGAGAACATTTATATTAAGAAAATTAAAGGAAAATACATTCAGATAGAGATTTTTCTGGGTTTACATGTACTTCCTGTGCTAACTCTGAAAGCTCAAGAAATTAGGGTAAATCGGTAAAATCTTTTATCAATAAAAACCTCTGTGCTAGAGCACTACTGCCCATTGCCTCATTACAACATTTTAAATGGGAGCAGTATATCTGCATTTTTCTTTCTTCACTCACATCATCAAGTAGTCCAAAAATAAAGGTTTTGTGAAGTTCCTGCCAATGCACCTTATAAATTAACACATGCGTAATGGTAGAGAGAAGACTGTTGTCAGTTTGACAGTATCTAGTTATCACTTCTTTGAAAGCTGTAGGTGCATGCAATTAACACTCAATAAGAATATTATATTCAAAAATAACACATAATCTACATGTGTTGAAGACAAGGGAGTTTATTCTGATGAAAAGTTTAGTAAAAACAGTGATTGAAAAAATATATTTCCTTTTGATTTGAAAGATTTTTGCCATACACACACTCAAATGATAAGGGAATTAACAAAGAGTGACAATTAGTAATTAATACTCCAACATCCAAATTTTGGGAAATTTAGGTGAGAGATAAAGTTCTGCATAATCTTTTCTGTATTTTTTTTCCTGTGGAATAACATTAAGAATATAGACTCCAGTTTCAGAGTTTCAAGAAGTCTTAAGAACCTTGTTAAATAAAGGTTAACTAAGACTCTGTGACATACTACGCTTCAGACGTATGCTCAGTTGATCTTATCCAGAAGGGAGTTTGGGTGCCATTGAGTCCACTGATTTACAAACTTGACTATAGTAGAAAGAGCTCGCTGTCCACAGGAGAAATGAGTACTCCTCATTCCAGCATAAAGCCATTACTGCAATGCGGCTCTGCAGTTAGGTGCTACCTTTCCTACAGCCCTTTGAATCTAGGTGTGCCATTTGACTAAGTTCTGGTCAATGGGATCTAAGAGAAAGGGATGAGCGACATCCTGCACGCATTACTCCATGAACTTTGTCTGTTAGATGGAAGTATGGAATTCCAATGTCCTGGGAGATAACAGAGCAAGAAGATTAAAGATAAAACTCCCATAGAGAAGAGAGCAGTATAATTACCAGGAATCCCTGCATCGAACACTTAACAAGACCAGGAAACAAACTTCTCTGTATTAAACTACTAAAATTCAAGGATTTATTTTTTATAGTAGGTACTGTTACCCTAATTAACAAAATGCTACACAACAGGATCCTTATGGGAGAGCCTATGACTGCATTTTTTTTAAGTTCTCTTTTGAGTTTCATGCTGCCAGCCCAGCATCTATCCATGGTCCTGAGTTTGTAAATCTCATCCCAGAAACGAGAGGACATTGGTGTCCACAGAGGAAAGTCACTTGTCTGGAATTGCACAGCTAAACAGTATGAACGCTAGGAAGATAATTCTGGCCCCCTGAATATTTCAGCCTAAAGGAAAACAAGAAGACTGGATGTCATAGTAGAACCAGCAAGATGTATATTTTGAAGCCAGCTGAGGTTAATATGATCCATGCTCATTTCATTAATAATCACTAGAAACTCATATTAAGAATGGTAGATAATATTTAATTCAATTTAACAAAACTTTCACTGAACTCCTGAATACTGGGCCTGTGCTAAACAGTTTCACTTCTCCTATCTGATGTAATCTTCAGAGAAATCCTGTGAGGTAGGTATTATAATAGCTACTTATGCTGATGGGACAACTGAAGCTCAAAGAAGGAAAGGAACTTGCTCAAGATCCCACTGCTAATAAGAGTGAAGGTCTGTCTGGCTTCAAACCCCAAAGATTCCATACTAATCAGCTACTATTGCATGCATGAGAATACTGGAAAAGTTCTGACTGTGTATACTTATAATGAACATATATTATAAGGCAAGGCATAGCTACATAACACATTTGGTGTATATGGGGTATGTATGTATAGGTTTGTATATATATTGATCCATGGTACAAAAAATATGTACTCAGAGTGTGCATATTTGTGTTCATGGTCACTGGGGAATGTTCTCTCTGGCTACTAGAGTCCTGCTTATTTTGGTTATCCAGGCACCGAGGATCCTTCATCCATGACAGCCTGCTAGGTGCAGTTTAGCATTAGCTTCCACAGGCTCTTTGGTAAGGCTTCAGACACACAAGAATGCCTACAAGTCAGCATTGCCCAGTGGTTGAGAGCACGTACTCTGGAGCCAGACTCTGTGGGTTCAACTTCTGGCACAGCCACTTACTGGTTACATGATCTTGGGAAGTCATGTAACATCCCTAAGCCTCATTTGTACAATGAGGATAATTTTAGTTTCCATCTTAAATGTACTGTTACAAGTTAATACTTATAGAAGCTTTGAACAGTGTCTGGCACATGATAATCTGCTATATAGATGTTTGTATAAAAATATTTTAAAAAATGCAGAGCATTCTGTTGACCAAAAAAAAAAAAAAAAAAGCAATGAAAACCAAAGACATTAAAGAAGTGTCACACGCATTCCTAATGTGATTTATACCAGTAATTCAAATTTTAACACAGTATACTCCACAAAACATCTCCTGAAGATATTTTTACAAAGAAAGCCCATGATCAAATAAGTTTGGAAACACATGACCCTTGGCAGCCATGAAATGCACCACTCATATCTCTTGTTGTAGGGGCAGAGATCCACCATCATGTTTGCACTGAGGTGATGCTTCCCACGAGCTGCTCATGGCCAAGAAATTAGCAAAGCAAAAATACTAACACAAGACACAATGCCCCCTGATTGACAATTTAGACCTGAAACTCTCCATCAACCTGACAAAATTTTCTTAGAACTTCACTATAATCTGAGACTCTTTCTATTTACTTCTCCCTCTCCTTTATAGATTCAGACTGCCTTGTGGTCTGAAGGCTCTTCCTACCTTCTCTTTCTCCCTCCCCTTTGTCCTTAATGGGCTATAACTCTCCCCCCCAAAAAATCTCCTGAACGTCTATTCTCATCTTGGCGTTTACTTCTTAGAGGATATGAAGTATCATACTTGGGAACAGGAGTGACATGGGAAAACAGATGGAAAGAAGGAGTTTGGAGACCCAGTCACTCACTGCTCAGCAGAAAAAAGAATGTAGCATACCGTATGCTGTGGGGGCCATGGGGATTTCCTGCCAGAGGTGATGGTCAAATGGCTAAAGACTTTATTAATGGTGACAGGGAGGAATGCTCTTGGTATAGGCATTCAGGCCTTTGAAAGGGAGGATGGGAACAATGTCTAGGACAGAGAATTATCTGGGTACTTCTTCCTTGGATTGATGCCATGCAGAAGGACAAGGAGAAACTGAAGGCCATAACAAAGTACGAGAGCAAGAGAGCCTTTTTGGTAGCTCGTAAAGAGGCCCTTACCTCCTGCAGTGGAAGGCGCACACAAATGACCAGCAGGCTGAAGACCTAACAGACTTGCAGAGCTCCAGGAATGTTTCAATGTTCAGCCAAGGCAAGCCTGTTATATTGAGGTTAAGGCCCTAAATGGGAAAATTTGGGACCCTGAAACATGGATGAAGACATCTGGATGAATGCCCCTGAGGGTGTTTGCTCTTCAGACACCCCAGAATGCTCAAAGCTTTTTAAGGTAGCCCACTCTTCCATAGAAAGTGCTAGCACTTCTTTCATGCTTAAAAATGTTGTAGAAATTCCAGCATAACTCTGCTGGGGACAGGCTGGGTCTGAAAAGGGAGAAAAAAGATTATATATGAAGGAGCTGCAAGAATTAGCTAGCATGCACTGCAAGGAGCCAGGGAATTATCCCTGGGGTTGAATTTTGAGGGGGCTTAATAGAGAGGTCATAGTACAAGACTGGATAAACAAGAATTCATTGGCTTGGGGACATGGGATTTAACACCTTGGCAAGGACACCAGTGGATAGGGGAAATGTGCTTTGCTTTACGGTGGCTCTTAGAAGCCTGAAGAAAGCAATAGTCAATGCTGAGTGAAATGGATACGGCTGACTTGACCTGGCAGATGGTAGAAGAAGAAATAAAGAGGTTGAGGAAAGTGAGCATTCTGTCATGGACACATTACATGCTTTCAGACAATCCTCCAAAGAATTATGTTCCACAGGAATCCCAGTGGACACACCAACGACTACCAGCAATGCACTAGAGGGATACCAGCACCACATAATTGTTCAGTGGTGTATCTCCTCTGCTGACTAGGTCTGACTATAGGAGAGGCAGTCAGAGATGGGTTTGTTAATATCACTGGGGATGATGGAGCTCTGAATATTAGAGGCCATGGGATGGTGCTTTACCTACAGAAGCCAGGAGGCTAAAATTACTGTAACAACCAAAATGATTGGAGGATCAGCCAAGGGGCTTAGAAGGAGTTGTGGAGATGGTTTTAGAGTATGGCATTTCCAGATAAAACAGACTGGAAGCTAACAAGGATACACTTTAATATCTACAACCAGCAAAAAAGCAAGAATGGAAGAGCGGAAGGCTGAAGGGAATAGTCTCAGTAAAAAGCCACGATCCCTTGCTCAGTTCACAGACTTCGGCCAATTTTCAGATCTAGAAATTTTTGACTGAAGAATTAGCTGGTTCCTTAGAAGGAAGGACCCTGCATTTCTCTGATTCTTCTCAAAGGGACCTTTAGCCACATATTCATGTAACTGTACACTGGGGAAAGGGAATAATGATACATTTCAAGGACTATTGGACATAGGGTCTGAACTGACATTGATACCCAGAAACTCAAACCATCATTACGGCCTCTCTGTTGGACAGGGGGCTTGTGATGGCCAGGTAATAAGTGAAGTCCCAGCTAAGATCCAGTTTACAGTGGACCCACTAGGTCCAAGGACCCAGGCAATGGTAATTTCTCCAGTCCCTGAGTGTATAATTGGAATAGATATACTTGGCAGTTGGAATCACCACCACATTGGTTCATTGGTCTTAGAAAAGAATAAGTGGAAACATCTGAAACCACACCCCCCCCAACTTCCAGCCAAAATAGTAAAGAAAATACATATTTTATTCCGGGGGTGGGAGATAGTTTGAGGTTATGTCCACTATTAAAGTTCAAAGATTCAAGGGTGGTGATGTTATCATTTCTGTTTAATCCCCTGGACTAGCACTTGCAGAAACCAGATGGATCCTGAAGAGAGACTGTATACTATTGCAGGTTCAATCAAGCAGTAGCTCTCATCTCCACTGCTGTGCTGGGTATGGCATTGCCAGGGCAGATTGGCAAAGTTTAAAAGTAGTATGCTGCCACTGTTTTAGCAAATGTGATCCTTTTTATTACAAGTAGAAAAGAGGATCACAAACAGTTCCCATTTGCATGGAATGAACAATATTCATTTACAGTTTGTATAAGGGCTATGTTATTTCTCCCACCATCTTTTATAATAAAGTCCAAAGAGATCTGAATTGTCTGGACATCCTACAGAACATTGCTTTGATCTCTTACATCAACGACATAATTCTAGTGTAACAGGATAAGCAAGAAGTAGCTAGCATGTTGGATGCTTTAGTAAGCTACATACACTGTGAGGATTCAAGGAGTTTCCACTTCAGAAAGTTTTCAGGGATCTAATCCCATTTTGGCATCTGCTTTTCTGAGAACTACAACTAAACTAGTACCATAATCCCTTTCGGAGCTCTACATTGGACTTTAGAATTTTAACTACTCTGAGAAGTATATACAGTTTAAAAATACTTATTTAACTTTGTTTAATCCCAAATTTCCAAAACACATTTTACCTCTGAATCTCTTTACCACTGAATTAGGGTATTCATTGAAATACCCTAATGTTCTACTGATGTGAACACTGTTTGTTGTGAATTGATCTTATTTCCCCAGTTAGATTCTACCAGTTCCTGCCATTTCCCATCTGTTCTCTTCTCCCAGTTCTATGATCTCCACAAAATATTTCCTGACTAAGCTCTCCCACTGGGAATTCTTTTCTGAATTCTGATGGAAATTTTAGTCTACCTAGTTATTTACCATTTTCTATTACTAGACAACTTCTTATGGGTGTAGGTGCAATCTTCCCAAACTAGATTGTAACCTTCCAAAGAGTAGAGACTGCTTCTTTTATATTTTTGCGCTCTGTTTTATCTTTCATAGGATAAAGCACCCAACAGAGAGTTTTTGTAGATTCTTTAAAAAATAGTTGATTGATTGACAGATTACAGCACAATAATACTCCTCCTTTCACAGTTATTACATATAAAATAGGCCAGTGATTCTCAAATGTTAGTGTGCATCAAATTCACCTGGAGGGCTTATTAAACTATAAATTGCTGGCCTTACTCTCAGAGTTTCTGATTCAGTTATTCTGAGGGGCTTTTGAGAATTGTCATTTCTAACAAGTTCCCAAGTACCAATGATGCTGCTGTTACAGGGACCACACTTTGAGAACCACTGAAATAGATATACAAAGACAGTCTTTTTGGCCATCCTTGCATTAGTGACCATGTTTCCTCAAAGAAGCTTTATAATACACAATTTTCATTTAAAACTAGAAACATGTGGCTACTCATCACTTAAAAATCACATTCCTCATGAAACAGCTCGTCTATTTTGCCCATAATCATGCACCAGGAAGAGCCTTGTCCTTTCTATAATGCCTATTGCAATTATATAACTAATTATGTAACCTGGGATACCTTTGTTAGAGAAATGTTAAACTGGACAAGCATAAACCTAGATTATCCCAGAAACGTCAGGACATGTGGTCCCTATTTGTAACTATCTACAGCCCCCTCAACACCTCCTTGGATCTATTCCTTTCATCATCAGTCACCAGCCTTGTTCTTCCATGGACTTTCCTGTCCTAAAAAAAATGAAAAAGTCTCCAGTCTATCATTTACAGCTGGCCAATTCCCTTTCTATCTGTTTCTTCATATTTATTTTCTCTCTCTTACTTTATCTTACTATGTATCTCCCTTCTTATTGGAACTTTTCAGAGGATAAACAAAGTGATAAAGGACAGAAATTAGATCAGAATCAAATAGCTTTATTGCTTTTAAATTTGGATTAGAGAATTTGGTTTGTACACAAGACAAACACGGGTTTTCCTACTTCCTCTGGAAAGAGTGTCTCCCTACACAGGGGCAAGGCCTGCACCAGTATGCTTATATAAGGAGAAGAAGAAAGGTCTTGGTCTGCAGGAAGTGTGGGTAAAAAGAAAGAGCAAAAATAAAGCTCAAGAAGGCATGCTTAGTGATTCTCTCCATCTCACCAATCAAGATAGCCTTTCTGCTAGAAGGCAGGCCTGAGGAGGTGGAGAGATAGTAGCTTCCTCCCAATATCTGTGAAGTTCTCATTTTACGGGCCAAGCAAAAGTACAGAGAAAGAGTGATATAAAATGGTTGCCTCTTCCCATTTTTACTCCTAACTAACTGTCATTTCACCTACTACTTATAGTATATTGCGTTCATATTCAAGTCATTTTTAAAATTTGCATTGTTAACATATACAACAAGTTACTGGGATGGAAGTAGAGGAGACAGTGATGTTTATAGTAATGGTTAACATTTATTGAGCAGCACAATCTTCAGACATTCTTCTAAGAGCTTTGCATATAGTAACTTGTTTAATTCTCACAACAGTGGTATAATAACCTGAGGGACAAAGCAGTATAATAACCATGCAGCTATTAAGGGGCAGAGCCAAGATTTGAACCAAGACCAGCAGGCTTATGTTCTAAACTCACATGCTATATTGGAATATGATGACATGCTTGCCCTCAAACAACTTACAACCTAATAGGACACTTAAGCCAGAAACAGTGACATGTAGGGTAGTACCAACTTAATGCCATGTGAGTTCAATGCAGGACTATGTGGTTTCTTGAAGAGTGAAACATTTGGCTTACGGATCCTTAGATTTTTCTTGAACAGAACTGTGTCTGCACCTGAGTGCCAAATGGGGACTGAGGGATGTTAGTCAATGTGTTAGGAAGTTCAATAGGGGATTGGTCAGTGGGATAACTGGAAGATATAATAGTTGTAGTAAAAGAGAGAAGCTCTTATTTTGAAAGATTGAAGGTAGAAAATTCTGAAAGATGCTCCAGTTGCTGGTTGAATTTAGAGACCTGGTCAATGGAGCTGAGAAAGTGAGAGAAATATAAGATCAAAGTGTCAGTTGGATTTTAAATCCAATTGATTTGAAGGCTTAAGATAAAATAAAGAGGAAAACTATAACACAGACTCTGAAGTCCCAAAGAAAGGTAGACATATGCAGTGGAAGCTGGCAAATAATGACAAAGAAAATGTCATTAGTGGGTAACTTAGACATCATAAAAAGAAACAAGTGGTTCAGAAAGAGCATGAAACTAGACAAAGAATATATGACTAGGCAAAGGCATAGAAGGAGAAGTCCAAATTGCCAACATCAATATGGAAATATTTTAAGCCATTAATGATGAGAGATATGCAAATTAAAACATTGAGAGAATCACAGAATACCCATTAGAATGATAAAAAAAGATCAGAAAAGGAGCTAAATCCAAGTGTAAAAAAAGTTATGAAGAGATTGAACTCCCATATACTGCTGGTGGGAAGGTAAACTGGGTCAGTTACTCAAGAAACCAAATTGACAATATCTTGTGAAGTCGAGTCTGTAAATGCCCTATGACCCAGTAATTACAGTTCAAGGTATCTTTCTTGAAGAATTACTGTACTTGCACAGGTCCAAAAGGGGACAGGAATGTTCGTTATAGCTGTGCCTTAGAAACTACTTAGGTCTCAATCATTAGGAAAATGGAGTTTAAAATGTGGTAGAATGCACAAGTAAAAGGCAACCTAGATACACAACCTAGAATAAGTTTTTAAAACATGCCATTGAAAGAAAAAGAAAGAACAAAGAGACTTATAGCATAACAATTAAACTTATTAAAAACCCATGTATGCACAAAACGTATACTGAAGGCTTTTGTCTCCACTTCAAAAAAAATGGTGCTTGTGAGAGTCATCAATGACCACCAGTTGCTGTGTGTACTACCTACACTCTACCGCCAGAGTAACCTACTTATAGCCCTAGACACAGGTAATCACTCTCTCCTGTTGAACTTTCTTCACTTGGCTCTAGGACACCATACTCTCCTGAGTATTTCCCTCTCTCTCACTGGCTGCAGTGTCTTAGTCTCTTTGTTTACTTGCAGTTATTTATTTTCCCAAGTTCTAGATGTCACAGTGCCTCAAGGTTCAGACCTCAGACCTCTTCCCTTCTCTAACTACACTCACACCCTTGGTTATCTCATCCAAACTCATGACTTTAAGTAGCATATATATCCTAATGGCTTCCAAATTTGCATCTCCAGCCCAGAACTTGCCTCTGAATTTAGACTTCTATATGTAACTGCATACCTAACATCTCCATGTCCATACTTATAAGCATCTCAAATTTAACATGTCCAGAATAAAACTCCAGCTCTCTGTCCCACCACCCCCCCCAAACCTATCATTCCTGTAGACCTCCTCATCTTATAGAATGGCAAATCCATTCTCTCAGTTGCTTGGTACAAAAAACTCTTTCATACCTTATATCCAGTTATATTAACAAAACATGTTGCCTCTATTCGTGAAATATGTCCATAATCTGGCCACTTTTCACCTCCTCTATTCCTTCCATCCTAGACTGATTCTTCATTATCTCTCCCCTGGATGACTGCAATAGGCTCCTACTTCCATCCGTACCTACCTAGAGTCCATTCTACACACAGCAGCCAGAAGAATCCTTTTAAAATGTCAGTCAAATCATATGTATAACTGAAACTTTTCAGAAAAAAATACTTTTAGTACATACAATTCACTAATTTTTTAATTCTATTACATTTTTAATGCAGATCACAACCCGTTAAACTGATTTCATGATCCACAAATGGGTCACAATACACATTTTGAAAAGTACTGATTTAGGAAGAGGTAAGAATAGTGAGAGTTTTAAAACTAGGTAGGTAAGTCGGATGATGAGAATGAAGAGAAAAGGAGAATAAGAAAAACAATTAATTATAATTATTATATTACTGATTTACTTACATATATTAGGTATATTCTATACATGAGGAACTGTACTAAATGCTTTAATGCATTTAATCCTAGACAAATTGATATATGAAGAACTGAAGTTTTACCCAAGGTCAAATGACAAAAGTTGCAGAGCCAGAATTCTAGCTCTGTATGATTTCACTGCCCCTCCTCGGTAACCAGGATAACATATTTCCTCCATGTATGTTCCATTATTATTCTATAAATAGTTTGCATTAATTTAAAAACCCAGATAATAGCCCCATTTTTTCTATTTCAATTTGCTGTCATGTAATTGGTGTGAATAACTTTTGTTTCAAAATGTTCCTATAAATGTTCGCATTAAAAGGAGTATTTCATAAAATTATTATTCTACAGATTTTCCCTTTTCATAAGGCAAATTCCAGCATTTGGATATTGACTTAGAGAGCAGTAAACCTTGTTTATGCTGGAACTTAAGCAGTTTTATGTGTGAAGAGGCTAGTAAGTATTCTGGATGGTTAGTTACTTGGTTTCATTTTAGCACAATCAAAAGACTGTGATAGATCAATATGTTTATTCCAATTTTTCCAACTTCTCTTCTGATAAATATTCCTTTTCCAACTTTGTTTGTGTGCTGTGTGTTCCTTTTTAAGCACAGAGAGAAACCATTACATATTCAATACAAAAGTTTGTCTTAATTTGTCATGGACCGAGATTGACCTATAGGAAAAAACAAAAGGTGACAGACTGCTTTTAGCTTCAGCATAAGAAAAGGCAAAGAGAAAATGGAGCAAACCAAAGAGGTATAGAGGAACAAATAAAATATCTGAAAGAGGAGAGAAGTGGGGAAAAGTCAGAGAGGCAATGCTGAACCAAAAGATTAATTAAAGAAACAATAAAAATAAAAAATGGAAAATAAAAAGAGAATTCAATGTATTCTCCCTGAAACTTAGGTAAAATCATTGACTGTGGCCTCATGTAGAGGAGCCTAAATGGACAGTGATATGATTCTGAAACTGAAAGGCTATTAGAAGCAAATCAAATCCACTTTGACTACTTTAGAAAAAGGGATCAGAGAGAAAGACTCTGGTTTAAGTTGGAAATAAAAGCAATAAAAGGACTGACAAGAGAGGAAGAAACACCTCCAAAGAAAATAACTCTGTAACCACCTCATTCATTTATGGGACAGCATTCATTGTCTGTGCCAGACACTCTACTGAATGCTTGGAAAACAAGTACAGATAAGACCTGGTGCTTGCCCTCAAAGAACTAACAATCCTTTTGGGAGAATCATACTAGTACACAGATCTTCACATCACATTGAGGTAAGTGCTAAGACAGAAAAATGCACAAGGTGCTATAAAAGGAGACACTAAGGGGATGAGGCCATATGGGTGAGCATCTTAACTCAGACTAAAGAAAAGGCTTGGGAGAGAATGAATCAGTGAAACTTCCTAAAATCTTTGAGTTACTTACACAAAGGGGGCATGGAGGCCCTTCAAAACAGCAGGGATAGAGTATGCAAAGACACAGAGGTGGCAGAGAGAGAATTACAGGTACACAGAGGATAAGGCAGTTGTATGATGGTATTTGGAGAGGTAATTTGGGGTCAGACCAAAAGGAGCCATGAAGAGGATACCAAGAAATTTGGACTCCACCCCAAACACTACAAGCCACCTCAAACACTTAAATCAGAGGAATGGCATGTTTTGATACTGCAATGTGAGGAAGAAGTGGAAATAGAGTCAAGAATGGGGGAGATAAAACTGCAAGGATGAAGTCAAGAAATTCAGTTAGGTGTTGTGGCAGTAATCTAAATGAGAAATGATGAAGGGTTGAAGTAAGGTTGGAGCTATGGAGATGGAGATGAACGGGCAGAGCCAAAAACTATTAAAGAGATAAAATAGCAAAACATGGTGACCAAATGTATGTATAGATGTGTGCGTGTGTGTGTGAAAGTTCAGGTGTGTGACTTGGGTGACATAGCAGTATTGTGGGGTACTTTTCTCTAAGACAGTGAATTAAGAGGAAGAACCTGTGGGGAGGGAGAGAACTTTTCCTCATTGGAAGGTTTTTGATTACTGATTCAATCTCCTGACAAGTATTTGGTCTATTCAGATTTCTATTTCTTCATGATTCAATTTTGAAAGGTTGTATGTTTCTAGAAATGTATCCATTTCTTCTATGTTGTCCAATTTACTGATGTATAATTTTTCATAGTAGTCTCTTATGATCCTTTGTATTTCTGTGGTATCACTTGTAATATCTTCTCTTTCATATCTGATTTTATTTACTTTGAACTCTCTTTTTTTCTTGGTAAGTCTAGCTAACAGTTTGTCTATTTTCTTTATGTTTAAAAAAAGAGTTTAGTTTCATTAATCTTTCCTATTATCTCTTTAGTTTCTATTTCATTTATTTCTGCTCTGATCTTTGTTACATCCTTCCATTTGCTTAACTTTGGGCTTAGTTTATTCTTCTTTTTATAGTTCCTTGAGGTATAAAGTTAGATTGTTTATTTGAGATCCTCCTTCCTTCTTTTTTTTTTTTTTTTTTTTTAAATGTCTATTTAGGTCTTCTCATTTTTTAATCAGGTTGTTTGGTTTTTGTTTGTTTGTTTTTTAAATTTATTTATTATTTATTTATTATTTATTTTTGGCTGTGTTGGGTCTTCGTTTCCGTGCGAGGGCTTTCTCTAGTTGTGGCAAGCGGGGGCCACTCTTCATCGCGATGCGCGGGCCTCTTACTATCGGGGCCTCTCTTGTTGCGGAGCACAGGCTCCAGACGCGCAGGCTCAGCAGTTGTGGCTCACGGGCGTAGTTGCTCCGCGGCATGTGGGATCTTCCCAGACCAGGGCTCGAACCCGTATCCCCTGCATTGGCAGGCAGACTCTCAACCACTGCGCCACCAGGGAAGCCCCCTCCTTCCTTCTTGATGTATGCATTTATTGCTATAAGCTTCCCTCTTAGAACTGCATTTGCTGCATCCCATAAGTGTTGGCATGTTGTGTTTACATTTTCATTTGTCTCAAGATTTTGTTTTGTTTTTTTGATTTCTTCTTGGACCCTTTGGTTGTTCAGGAGTATATTGTTTAATCTCCAAGTATTTGTGAATTTTCTAGTTTTCTTCTTGTAATTGATTTCTATTTTCATACCATTGTGGTCAGAAAAGAAGGTTGATATGATTTCAGTATTCTTAAATTTATTAAGACTTGTTTTGCAGCATAACATATGATGTGTCCTGTAGAATGTTCTATGCACACTCGAGAAGAATAGGTATTCTTCTTCTTGTGGATAGAATGTTCTGTATATGTCTGTTAGGTTCATCTGATCTAATGAATTGTTTAAGTCCAATGTTTCCTTATTGATTTTCTGTCTGGATAATCTCTCCATCATTGAAAGTGGTGTATTGAAGTCTCCTGCTATTATTGTATTGATCTGTTAATCTGTTAATAGTTGCTCTATATATTTACATTCTCCATTCTTAGTTAAGGAGAAAAATTCTTCAAAAGCTCATGTCAAGAGGTAGATGATCTTTTTGTTCTACTGTGCCAGCCAGGCACATCTGACTGGCAGAAAAAGAAGTTTAAATTTCTAGGTACATTAAGCATTAGTTTTCAAACATCAGATTCCAAATGTAATGACGAGCCAGACAAGTAGTCAGACTTGAGTTAGATAGATATACACAGGAAGACACAATCATATATATCTTAGATGAAAGATAAAAATAATGTTAGAGCTATTAAAGTTTACAGCAATAAAATAAAATAAATGAATTCTGGGATTTCTTAAACCCACACCTCCCCCATACCATTCTCAGAAAGTTGAGTGCACTTAAACTCTCATTCCAAATTTCCAGCCATGCCCACAATCCTGCATCAGGTGAAGGTTTCATCATGATCTTAGAATCTGAGACAGAGGGTTATTCTATGCATTTAAACATTCAGAGCGAATGATAACTTTTACACACTTGCACTCTTAGAGGTGGTTCATATTGATCATCATATTCTCATTCCATTCTACCTCTTTTACCTTCTATTTCATATTTCCCAACTCTTTATCTTATGTGCTTCACTCTGTGTAGAATTCTCAGATTTATTTCATTGAAAATCTCTTCAGTTGTGTAATGTTCTATATAACCACTTCATGAATTTTAGTTTCGGTGACTACTTTCTTCATTAGTAGATGCTTTATTTTGTTCTTTGTCAAATCTGAAAGCTACTTTGTCATTGTCTTCTCTTATTTCTCTATGACTCTAATCCTCCTTTTGCTTCTTAAATCGTTTTAATAGTGCAGTGATTATTACATGACCTCTATGCAATTGCTTTAATAGCTCAAGTTCCAAGAGAGCTAGTCCTTAAATATGTGTTGTCTAACCCCCTCAAGGTGTAATATGTCCTTGTGTGCATTCTATTTTTTCTCATGAGCTCATTTTTAGTGGGAATTTTTTTCCTGTACAAGTCTGATACACCCTGGATTGGGTGTTATGTAATTGTTTTGTCTTTGCTTCTTCAAACCCTCAGGGTGTTCACTAGTTCAGAATATTTTTTTAATTAATTGTCTGTCTTGAGGAGTCCAGCAAAACATTTGCAAAATAACTTCAGACTCCATGCCCATTTGTGTTTCTGAACTGGGCTTCAATTTCTCAATGGAATATCTTTTTCCTACTGAGGGCTATGGTAGAGACTATTTCTTTGTTACATTCTTGTGCAGGTGAGTAAACTTTTCCTACTTCCTCTTTAACTCCATTCTTTGTAGGGGTGCAACTTTAGCATGGCTGTTAGTTCCCTTTCTTTTACTCAATTTCAAGGTTATATATCTTATTCCAACAATGATCAGTCAACTCTACTTATTAGCACGAAGGTCCTATACTCAGACATAATCTGACATCCTTGCCCTCCAGTCTTAGAGCTGCCAAAGCAAAACCGTCTAACTTACCATTCTGGCTTTAAGTTTCCCTTTGATTCTAGCACCAGAGATTCCCTTCCTTTCTTTAACACTCATAATTTTTATAAAATTTAAATATATCAATAATTTCTATTTGTTAATAGCAGGAAAATGATTTATGATATCTCAGTGATAAAGATTGAGTGAAGTTTTTCATAGCAGATATAACCTTAGTGGAAAAGGCCAAAATGTTGCTTCTGCAAAGAATGTAGTAGACTCGGGGAGTTTAAAATCAGAATGCTTGAGTTTAAATCCTAATTTCCTACTAATTATAGCACTGCAATCAAATCACATACCAAATCACATACCCTCACTGCACTTTTGCTTTTTATTCATAAAATGTGGAGAGCAGAAATGATTTTGACATATGTAAAAACCTCTAAAATGTGAAGTATAATGATAATGATATGAAAACATTGTTTATTTTACTTGTGAACCTGAGATCAGGAAGTAAAAGTGCCAATATTTCAAAATGACATGCCAGGATGCTTATAGAAAGCATACAGATGGAAGAATAGTTCAGAGGCAAGAGAGTCTAACAGGTCAGCTCATGCGTTAAACTCATACTTCAGCAGGAATAGGAATTTCTACAGGAATAGGGGACAGATGGGAAAAGCAGCAGGATGTCATAGTGGCTCAATCTAGAGCTGTGAGTGGCTCAAAGGGCTGGTGGGAATCCTATGAGAAGTTGAAAACAGGCCAGGTCACTGAGGAAAACAGAAAAATAGTCCACTTGCATAGGAACAATATCAAGGGTCTTAAGGTTGAAGAGACATAAGAAAATTAATAGAAAACTTTCTTCAACTAAGTAAAACAGGAAAAACAATAATGGTACAAAAAGCAGGAAAACGGTACTTAGGAAAAAATATCAAAACTTAAGAAGCAGGGGCTTTGGAATTGTCATTCTACTGAACTTCAAATGTTTCCCATTATACCTATTTATATTTTAATCTCAACACTCATAACATTATTGTACATATTGGCTTAGCTTCTGTCTCTACTGCTACCTTATGTACTCTTTAAGGGCAGAAGCAGCTTCTCCAATTCTAGCCCTTGGCGCAGTGGCCTAGTACAGAGTACGTTTTCAACAACTGAATGTTGAATAGACAAATAAGAAAGTTGATATGATAAGAAGGCAAAAAGGCAGGGAAAAGAGGCATGTGCTATGTTAAACAAAATCAGGATTTACACAAATCAACAGAGCATCTATACTACAATCTTCTGGTAACTTGGAATTGGCAGGTGATATTACAGAGCCACAAGCTCCACTTTTGAGTGCACGGAGAGAACAGAGGAGGCCTCTGGAAAATGGAGAAAAGCAGATGAGTGAGTGTTCTTCTTCAAAGAGAGTGGAAGAGGGCAAACTTAGCAACTCACACTAGTCAGCCAGATTACTGAGAAAAGTAAAACAGAAGTATTATGAGGCCTTGAGTGAAGACTCTTAGAACTAGACCAGCTTTGGAAATAGTAAATCATACCAAATAAAATTATTTTTGCAATGAAATGGCAGGGTGTGTAGATCAAAGAAATAACCAATATAATTTAATTACATATTAGTGAGGCTTTTGATTCAAGGTTATAGTTATCTGTCAGTTGGATAATTTGCTTAATGATGCTCCAAACTACAAGGAGGAAATATAAATTATTTCTTAAATTATTTACTTAAATTATTAATATAAAGTAACTAATATAAATAAATATTAAAATTGTGATATCGTGATTTATAAGAAATATATTTTGGTCATTCAAATGACAAAATATACTTCTCATATATATTTGGTCTTTGTCTACTGGTTCCAGGCTCATAGTTCCTGAAGTCCTTGCAATTTCCTGTCATAAGAGCTATAAAGGTGCCTATTGTTATGTTAAGGAGGTGACTTTTGGAAAACCCCTTGGTCACTGAAGGATGGCGGATAGTGGCTGGTTGCTAGGTGAACCAACCTTGTGAATAGAGGGTTGGAACTCTTAGCTTCACCACTTCCCACCTCCAGGGAGGGGAGAGGGGCTGGAGGTTGAATCACCCTCAAATGAACAATGATTTAATCAATCTGCCTATGTAATAAAGCCTTCATAAAATCCAAAAGAACAGGGTTCTGAGAGCTTCCAGGGTAGTGAATATGTGGAGATTGGGGGAGGGGCGCATGCTCAAAGAAAGCACAGAAGCTCTAAGCCCTAAGCATCTCTTCCATTTGGCTGTTCCTGAGTTACATCCGTTTACAATAAACTGGGGATTTATTAAGTAAAATTTTCCCTGAGTTCTGTCAGCCGCTCTAACAAATTAGACAAACCCAAGGAAGGGGTCCTGGAACCTCTGATCTATAGCCAGTTGATCAGAAGCCCAGGTGACAACCTGGACTTGTGACTGGAGCCTGAAATGGAGGGGGGAGCAGTCATGTAGGGCTAAGCCCTTAGCCTATGGAATCGGATACTATCTCCAGGTAGATGCTGTCAGTATTGAGTTGAATGGTAGGACACCCAGGTGGTGTCTGAGAATTGCTTGTTGGTGTGGGAACCCCCCAGCCCACCACACACATACATATTGGAAATTGGCTCTCAGAACACTTTAAAAAACATATTTTTACATATACTATATAGTATAATTTTTACATACTTTATTTTTCAGATATCACAGTTTTTCCCCCAAACTCTAGTTTCTTGTGAGAAGTTAAGGCAAAGACAAAAACTAATACAGCTTATCTGGGGCAGAAACCAGTAATGGACCACTAGTATCCATTTCCATCTTCTCTGTTTAACTATCAGGAATCCTGGAGTTGTAGCTTGGCACATGGCTACCTAGTGAGAGGCTATCAGCCTCCCTTACAGCTAGGTGTGAGTAGTGGCTAAGTGCATGCCAATGAATCATGAGCTGAACTAATATACGCCACTTTCAATTTCTTAAAAGAAAAGTCTACTTGCTCTGAGAAATCTTTTTCTCTCTTGCTGACCAAGAAATGGCAACATCTGGGGCAGTCACATGTTCAGGATGACAGAGGCAACCCTCTCCTCAGCATGAGTCTCTGGATGATCTCATGGGTCGTATTCACTCTGTCAGCTTTGGACCACTCACATCTGAACTGTTAAGTGAGAATCAAGCTTTTATCTTATTTAAGCCATGGAATATTTTGATCATCTACTTACATATTGGTCTAGCTTGCACCTTAAGTAATTAAATTATCAAAGTAAGCAAATGTGCTACAACTATTCATTCTTTCAAGGTTCTCCTATAAAGCTTCATGTCAATCTATGATTTCAGGTTTGTTACCATTGATATACTCAATTACATCATAGAATGGTGAATAACGTTTAGAGTGGTTTTCAAACTTTAGTATACATGAGAATAAGTCTGTTGGGAAGCCCAAGAACTGAGGTATTTACAAAGCCACTTGGATGATTCCGTTTCAGGTGGTCTATAAGAGATGTTTTGAAGAGTTGTGGAACAATGGTGATAAGACTGAATTGTGTCTGATGAGAATCAGTCTTAGAGCCACCAATACTTTGTACCTAAAATTAGTGTGCTATGAACCACTGCATGAAAGGTAAAGTGAAAAAGAGGAAGATGAAGGTTATAACGAGCCTTTTAAGATGATCAAGCCTAGATTGGTCTCTTCTTTTAAAAAATATAGGAATTAGAGCAGTGGTTCTGAATAGATAAACTCCCATTGGGATTCCCTGTGGAATTTTTAAAAGTACAGATGCTTGTCCTCACACTTATTTGCTGACTTAGAGTATTTGGAAGTCAAGTCCAGTTTTTTAAAACATCAGAAGTGATTATAATTCACATTCATGAATAACAAGCAAGGTGTTATCCAGTTAAGAAAAAATTTCTCGAGAAGTTTTGAAGTAAGTTCTTTTTAATCTGGAAATGAGACAGAGAGTGAGTGGGAAGAACATTAAAAAGAGTTTCTGGCTTTAGAGAATAAAAAAATAATCTAGTCTAATCTTTTTGCTAATTTATGGATTTGCCAGGAGATGGAGACTAAACCAATGTCTCAAGGTCAATAAACATGGATTAATTCAGCACTTACTATAAGCTTGGTCTTGCGAGGAATTTAAAAAATATATTCTTTGGCTCATGAAATCATTTCATTACTTGATAATTGCACCCCTTTGTAGAAACAGCATATGTAAGTTATTGGGGGAGGGGAGAGAATAAAAAAAATCTAATATCAATTTTAAGAGTAGGAGAATATGAGGCAGTCTTCATGGAGAAAAATCACTTGGATTTTGAGTCTGGGTACAAATTGCCATGGCAGGGGGAATATTTCAGGTCCCCAGAAATGGAGATGTCTGTGGCACCTTGAAGAAATGATAAAGAGAATTTCTATTCTCTTGGAAGAGAAAAGAAATTGTTGTAAACACTGTAAAGGATCTTGAATGCCAGCACAAGAAATCTGGACTTTGTCCTGTAAACAATAGGGAATCAAAGTTGTTTGTGTCTTCAACTGATATGGACAAAGAAGGGTTTCAAGAAAAATCGATTCAACAGTGGGGTGCACGATGGATTTGAAAGAGAAGAAGTCTGAAAGAAAGGAAACGAGAGAAATGTTATCGCAGTGATCTCAGTAGTAGAGTGACCACAGGAGTTTCTGAGATTCCTGTTAATTCTATGACCCATGAGGGTTCTAAGAGAAAACTAATCCCTTTTTGAAACACTTCAAATGGCTGCAATAACTATGTGCAGAGATAAACATAATGGACTTTAGTTTTACAAAAAAGACATCCTGTGTAAGACAGAAGGCTTGCTATTTAACCAACTGAACATCAGTTTTGAGAATTGTGTTTTTTTTAAGAGTAAAATAAGAACATGAATAACAATAAGAAAACAACTATGCTACTAACCGCCAAAATGATGATTTTCCTGGTCATCCTTACTAACCATAGAAAATAATTGTCAAAATCTTCTAGGTTTATTTGCCTTTTGTTTTGTTTTATTTTGTTCTTGCTTTTTAAAGCAAATAGCTCATCCGATACACCTTTTGTGCCTAGTTCTTTTGCAGTTATTTTTCTTCTGTTTCTTAGTGAATATAAATCACATTTCAATGAAATTAACCTCTGTATTAAAAGGATATCATTTTTTGTTGTTATTGTTGTTCATGAAATGTCTCTGCCCCTCCATGTACTTAGTGCATTACTGGGTACCATGAATTTTTTTAAAAAGATGACGGTCTTTTGCCCTGAACAAATTAATAAAATCCTAAGCCCCTTAAATGACATCTTCACAAATGTGCCCCAATGCATACCTCACATACAAGAAAGGGGGGTAAAGGAAAATTAGAAATGAATTCTACTTGATCAAAGACTTCATGGAGTGGCATGAACTATGCATGTCTTCATTTGGAAAATACCATACTTTCTAGATCCCTATTAGTAAATAAATATTCTTGATGGAGAATCTTGATTTATTTTTCAATGCCTTTATTTTTTTCTTTATCCTGAATGTAGTTGGTATCAATAAAATATTTTATTATGGCTAGTTGATTAATATATTATAGCTCCACAAATGTTTGAATAATAAAATCATGTTCAGATGTTACATGTGCAAAAGCTAGCACAGTTAGAGCTTCAGACCTTCTAGACTTTAAACAAACTAATCTTTTATATAAATTAAAAGGAGCAGGATAGTCATTAGTGTTGATAAACAGTATTTCTGGTTCTGCTTCTAGACACATAGTAATATTGCATTTCTTTCCCCCACTTTAAGTTAAATGTGGTCATGTGACTTGTTTTGACCAATAAAATATGAGTAAAACCGACATTTGCTTTTCTGGGCAGAAGCCTTTAAAGTTCCCATCTGTCTGTCATGATACTCAGCAACACTCCAAATAGGCTCCCTCACTTATATGTTCAAGTGAGGACAATATAGATTATAACCACTATAGCCCAATGTACATATAGTGACATATACTGTGAGCAAAAAGTAAGTCCTTGTGGTTATAGACCACTGAAATTTTGTGGGTGTTCTTTACCAGAGCATAATCTAGCACATCTTGATTGACATAGACATTGAACAAGACGAGAAGACAGCTGTAACAAGAAAAGCTGCAAAATGTGGCACTGGTTTAGCAACTAGTAGGCAGTAGGTACAAAAGAAGCTGTTATCGGAAACTATTATCTGCTAAGCAGTGGGAAACATCTGGTAAAATTGCCACTTGTAATAATTTGGTAGGCAGATCATGTACCCAATGAACTTCAAACTCTTGGAAAAGAAGTTGGAGAAAAAATATTTGGCATATATAGGTAGCTATTAGCTACACTTTGCAAGGCATATAAGAAAGAGATTTGGTCAGGAAAATATTAACTTTTGGATTAAATATTTGTTTGGAAACAAAAAGGAATGCAAGTTGTCCCCAAATTCAGGAATATAGAGAAAAGAGACAAATGCTCCCCAGCCCAAAATAAAATTTATAGTCTTTGAGCAATATAAGCCAAGTAAAACCCAGCCTCACAGGCAAGGATCATGTTAAGGGTACTCGTATAAATTTCTGAATGGATGAATGTGTCTCAGAGTGACACTGAACTAAAGATGGATCTCCCAGAAAATGAGCTTAATAGTGTTGCTCTCCTCCAAGCCCAACTGGTACAAAGTATCTGCAATAATTCAAGATTTAGAGATAAGTGAATGAGAAAGTTAAAGAATATAGCTACCCTAAAAACCATGTTTTACAAAGAACTGTGGGAGGGATTGCTAGCACAATGTACTGACTGGAATCAACTAGATTAGATACTCACAAAGTTTTCAGAGAATTTTATTGCCATTAAGAATCACCAGTCTGGGGGTTTCCCTGGTGGCGCAGTGGTTGAGAATCTGCCTGCCAATGCAGGGGACACTGGTTCGAGCCCTGGTCTGGGAAGATCCCACATGCCGCGGAGCAACTAGGCCCGTGAGCCACAACTACTGAGCCTGCGCGTCTGGAGCCTGTGCTCCGCAACAAGAGAGGCCACGATAGTGAGAGGCCCGCACACCGCAATGAAGAGTGGCCCCCGCTTGCCGCAGCTAGAGGAAGCCCTCGCACAGAAACGAAGACCCAACACAGCCAAATAAATAAATAAATAATAATTAAAAAAAAAAAAAGAATCACCAGTCTGGATTTAAAAAAACTGCCACCGACCTAAGGTTAAGTCAATCCTTGAACTGTCAATCATCTACAGGCAGAAAGTAGGCTTAGGAAGTTACTCAGTTCTGAAAGAGGGCATATACTCTCTCCCAATTTTTCAGATGTGTTTGCAAAGAATCACAGAAAAGAAAGAATTCCCAGAGGACCACTGGGCAAGGGTGCTACTCCCAGGTAATGGAACCAGGGCCCTATACAAGGAATTTTTCTATCCCCAAGGTAGGCAGATTTTACAATTTTGACTCTATGGGATAGTAGAATTGTTCTGGACCAGACTAGCATCTGCTGTATGTCTTTCATTATTCCCTTTCCAAATCAGAATGCTTATTGAAGTTATCCTATTTTACTATGACCAGAGTATATTGGAGTGTAAGAGGAAACTAACATATCTTTAATTTATATGTCTCCAGATAAAAGGGAGCCATATTCAGACCTGATGTACAGCCTACTGCTTATTATCCAGATGTCCTAGTCTGAGATTTATGTTATCACTGGATGGGACTTTTGGGTTGTCTCCCTTGAGAAGAGTAAAGTATATTTTGAACATGATAATAAAAATAAATTGACCATTTGTTTACCAAATATTACATGTTTTTCATCAATACTTTATTGGAGAATGAATATTTCTGGCTTGCCTTCTTTCAGACAAGAAGTAGGGTTGTACATGGTAGGGCTGTACTTCTCTTTAATAAGACAGTTTATTCAGTAAAATGTGAGTGGACGCTGTGTGGTCTCTGTAGGGTGAAAGTTTTTAAAGGAAGTATTCTAACACATTCCTATCGTTTTTCCATGTTAACCAGCAGTCTTACAGATAATGAAAGCTTAATCAGGCTACACATCCCTGAATGAAAACAACATGAAGCAGAGCCCCATAAACCTGAGACAATAGGTAATGAGAGCAATAAATAAACCTTTTTTGTTTTAAGCCACTAAGATGTTAGAGTTGTTTGTCACTGCACCATAACATAACCCATTTGACTAGCATAAGACACACTGCTATAGGAAATCAGTGCTTGGCTTACCTCATGCACTCAATATTGGTAATGAAACAATTCATGCAGGCATTTTAGTGTTTAGTAACAAAACTCCAAGTCAAGGAGAATGAAATTTTGTGGATTCTCACAGCATTCAATGAGGTCTAATTCAGATAATCCACATATAGGTAATTAGAAAACAGAAAAGATATATCAGCACAAGACTAGAGGATTTCTCAATATTGTAAACAATAGAACAATAGGCAGTCTCAGGAAGCAGTGAGTTTCCATCAAACAAAAATAGAATGAACACATTTGAGAAGATGAAAAGAGAGTTCTGCTTTGGAAGGGAAGTTAAATGAAATGACCTTTACGTTTTATTCTGACTCAAAGATTCTGTAATTGTAATTGTCTCCCCCTCTGTCTCTTTCAAACTGATTTAAAACAAGATAGGTAGAAGCTAAGTACCTAGGCTGAACCCAAGATTTATGATAATGCTATTAAAATTTATCACCTGACAAGTGTTATTATATGTCTCAGGTGACCCATTTTAATCTTGAATTCCTGGCTAAATCCAGCCAGTGTTCCAGGTCCTACATTTTACAATACTTCAGGGTTCTCAGTAGGGAGGAGACCTATTTAATTGCCCACTCCAACTGTGATTTACAGACTAAATGGCCTGATTATTGCCATAATTCCTGAGGTATATCTTTTTGTTTTCAACTTTGTTCCTAGTTTTATAGAAACCACACAGAGAACTTACCAAAATGTAAATATTTATGCTGTAAGCAAGAGACAGAAGTGAGGGTAGTAATTGGAATGGCCAACATCTGGAGTCAGACTAAGGAGGAAAAAATGAGTAAGGAGAGAAAAGTATCTGAATTAGACAAGATAATGCCAAGCAATCATCCTAGGCACAAAGACCCTAGATAAGGACCAGAGAACTACTTAACAGAAGGCACAAAAACAATTTTAAGATCATAATACAAGGAATAGAAAAGGAACATAAATATCACCTAATTCTTTTTTATAGATAGAAACCAAAATTCGGGGATTTGTTAAGGTCATTTAGCTGTTTTCTCACTCAGGTCTTAGTAGCTGACTTCAAGACCAGTAACTACCATTTTTACTGTTTTATCAGCTAACATTCATAGCTCCTCTCCATCCATCACCTTACTTGACCCTCTACGCAACTTTAAGATCTGGGAAGTGGAACAGAAAATGATAGTTGCTGACAAAAATTTATTCTCCCCTTCTTGCATAATAAGAGTTCCTAGTTGGACACCTGGCCAACCAAAAGAAAGAACAAACTTCTCAGTCTCTCATGGAGCTAACTATGGCCTTGTAACAAAGTTACAATGGGATATGAGGAGAGTAATGGATGTGTAGAACTTCCATGTCTTGTTCTTAAAGGAAGGTCTATGCTTATCTCCTTTCCTCCTTCCGAAACTGGAACATGGATGGCATAGATAGCCCCCTTGAACTCTGAAGATGAGAAGAACATCAGAGGGGATAATCAAACAACAAATTGGAAGGAACCTGAATCTCTAGAAGACTTCATGGAGGAGAGTAGCCCTGCTAGCCTTGAACTGCCTACCTCAAGATTGTTAAGTGTTAGTTTCATTTTTATTGTGGTAACCAAACTTGTACTCTAATTAATAAGGCAAAACAGGTATTTTTATTACCAATTTTATGAGGAAATATTGATACCCATTTTGCTTAGAATGGTTGGTCACTAGTTAGTGCCTCTTTTCAAAGCAAGTGGAGTGGAATATTTTGTTGACTTAACCTCAGTGTATATGACTTGTTTTATATTGTCAACTGCCATGTCTCATTCTGGTCCAGAAAAAATAAAACTGATATGCAGATCTGCAGTGCTAGAAATGGGTCCTCCATTTAGCCATCTAGCAAAGCTAAGAAAATTTTTTTCTGAGTGGATCCTACATGGATGAGCTAATCCAAAAGTTTAAAGCATATTTATGTAGAGTGTTGTCAAGTATTTTATTTAAAGAGCAACAAGAAAGGGCAAGTAATTATTGCCTGTTCTTGTAATAGGACATGCAAATGAATGATTTTTTGAAGGATATTTCCAATTCAGATAATGCTGCATGTACAGCTGTAACTGACTTGGGGGGAACTGAGGGATGGAATTAGCTAATTTCTTGTAATCAAGACAAATTCAAAAGAGGAAAAATTTCATCCACCTGTCATTTAGAAATTCTACTAAAGAGGACTCTAGAACACATATTTTTTCAGAAAGAAACAATTTGCTAAAAGAAAAAGAAAATCACTCTAGCAATCAATCAAGTTTCTTGTCTTTCCTGCTTATTAATGAAATAAATTTGTTTGTAAGCCCTAGGTCATAAAACTATGATTCACCATAAAATAATTTTTAAAGCATATTCTATGAAAATGAGATGTGGGCAAAAAGGTTAAAGTTCACAGTAACAAAGTAGATAAATAATTTTTCATGCTGTGAACAATCGGTTTCTTTTACTTTCAATGAAATGAGACCTTCTTGGATAAGTTATAGAAATGCTTGATATAACTTTACACAATTTTTTATGGCTAAAACATCTACTCCTTTTCAATCACTTTTCCTTATTAATGATGTCCCTATGCTTCTTTTATATCCCTATAAGTCTACTACTGTGTGTTCTAAGAACAATCTCTTATTTACCCTTATTAACTATATTCTTTCCTTCTGCTTTTATCTAATAAATAACTTCTACTCAAAAATTATTACAAATTTATTATTATTGCCAACCAACCTGACCCATATTTATCCACCTCCTCTTCTTACCTGTTACTAGATTCAGACATTCATTTCATAGTGCTTTTGACAAAGGAGGGGCCAGGAGAAAATCTCCTATACTTGCTAGCGGTTTGGGAAAAGGGAAAAATGGGCAGCTTGAACTATAATGACATTTTGAGTCAACCTATGAATTTCTAATAGTTTGCTACATTCTGATCTCTACTGATATTTTTTTCTTCAGAAGTCAGTCAACAAAAATATATTAAGTGACTGTTATATACTAAGTGCTGTGTATATATACTGGGAATACAATAGTAATCATGGCAGAGTGAAATTGTATTTTATATACATCCACCTTTTTTTCCTTTTCTTTTCTCACTTGAAAACTGGCAGTTATTGGGTTTGCTTCTTGATCTTGTTCTGGGTTTGCTTCTTGATCTTGAACATGTTCATAACTTAAGGTGATGACATAAGACATATTCTGTTTCGTGTATTGAAGCTATCGCGAAGATGTCATTATTCAGTGCCTCAAACACTTCATTTCTCAACATTGCTCTTTAAAGAGTTTGTGGATTTTTGTTTTGTTGTTTTTTTCTTTAAGAGGTGGAAAGTTATGTGTGAACATTTTAAGTCCTCTAGCCTCCTTCTAAGCTAATTTTGTATTCACTGAAATCTCTTGCTGAAATGCATTTGTTATCCATGTGCACTACGCATCTATTTGTGTACCTGATGTATGTTATTGCAAATGATCCTTGGTTGATGGGCAGTGAAAACAGTGTCATACTGTCATCCTTTTCTTGGCTTAAATGCTCCTTAGCTGATGTTTTAGTATAATTTTACATTTCATAACCCTATGGATTTTATGTGTGTTATCACATTGAGATTATTTCTAGTTAGACCAGGATTATATATCTTCTGCCATTATAACAAGAGCTAATTAGAAAGGTCTACTTTTTAAAACACTTGTTAAAAGTGAATTCTTACTCAAGAGTCATTTTTGCTTCAGGTTACATATTAAGGTATTAGATCATTTTATAGCTAAAATTCAGTGTGTTAAAAAAAAAAAAAACAGGCTATGGGCTGGAAAGAGTAAACCATAAAAAGCTAGTAAAGATCCTATGAAGAAATTAATTTTAACAAAGTTTAAATTTATGACATTTGGATGTTATATTCTATTTTGATTTTCAAAAAGTAAAAATTAATAAAGTTGTAAAACATATAGGACAAAAACAAAAGAAAACTGTTAGTTTTTTTTTTTAAGATAGACTAGAAGGGAATTCCATCAAATGATATCACCTCACACAATATGTATTTCATATTTATTCCCACAAGGGCTCTAAGATATAATTTGCTTTGTGTGTAAAGGCAAAATATATATATATGTTTTTCTGCTTTAAAAGAGATAATTCTCTAAGTATAACCTATGATCTGAGAATCAGTTAAGACTATTTTTCTCTCCTGTATAGTTAGTAGAAATAGACTGAAGCTTAGCTTTGCCCTTTCATCTCCAATGAAAATTAACTAATATGTAGTTCAGCAATCTGGTTCTTGATATAAGAAGTAACAAAATCTAGTTAACTCCTTATATGATTTGGTACTGTAATGTGAAAAAAAAAACAGTTAAAATAGAATATCTGGATAAAATAAATAAGACAAAGAAATAACTCAAAAATGTAAAAAAATACATTTTATAGAGATTTATAAAAACTCAAACTATAAAGGAATAAAGAACAGGAAAATTGAGAGTTCTGAGTTCTAATTCTGGGCTTGCTACTGACTCTGTACAATTTGAACAATGGGCACCTTGTCCTTCAATTTTATTTCATGTAAATGAATGATCAGAGTGTTCCATCTACTGACACTATATTAAAACTAGTCCATTCCTTCTCCAAATGCTTTGCTGGGGTCACCAAGGTCATCTCTCTGCAAGCCCAACCAAGCCTTGTCCTGACTAGGGCAACTAGTGCAATTCTGACAGTGGGGTCTGAAATCAGTCTTGCTGCCTTAGGTCCAGATTGCAGTACCAGCGTTAGTCCTAAGAAAGCATGTGCACACAAGAGTGCTGATTTTATTTTCTTCAGTACACTCTATTCTCCCAATTTTCATAATTGAGATTCTCCAGCGGTTTGTAATCTGGTACTCTATTTCCTATCTGAAAATAAATTACTATGAGTCCATGTGTCTGGGTTCTGACCACTGCCTATTTCTTATAAGACCCTCTTCCAAGTCATTATATTCAACCCCCACTTTCACTCCTATATCTCCAGCCCAGATTAGAATCCCTCCATGGATGGGCTAATGGCTTTGAATTAAAATCAGATGTCTGCCCCTTACTCAACTTCACCTTAAGCTGATGCACATAATGAAACAGTGGTAAAGTTGGTCTAGAGCAGACATTCCCAAACATGAATACATCAACACAATGTCTGCATAATATTTGGTATCCAAATGAGAATGGTCTTTAAATGAGCAACTTATTTTTTAAAAAATATAGGTGATCAAAGTTAATATCAAAATATAGATGATCAAAAATGTAGATGATCAAAGTTAATATCAACAGTGGTAAGTCATGTTGATAGTGTTTATCCTTGATATGCTATAATGAGAATAATGGTACTTTACCTCTGTGGTCTTAATTTCAAAAACCTATAACTCCAGTCAAATTATGAGAAGAAAAAAATCAGACAAGTCCTAGTTAAAGAACATTCTACAGAATACAAAGTACTCCTCAAAACTGTCAAGGTCATCATATATTAGGAAAATCTGCGAAACTACCAAAGCCAAAAGGAGCCTAAGAAGACATGACAGCTAAATGTAATGTGGAATCCTAGAACAGAAAATAGACATTAGGTAAAAACTAAGAAAATCTGAGTAAAGTATGGACTTTAGTTAGTAAAAGATATAAATGTAACAAAGTATACTAACATAAGATATTAGTAAAAGAAACTGGGTTTATGGGAATTAACTGTACTATTTCAGCAATTTTTCGGTAAATTTGTTCTAAAAACAGTAAAACTATTCTATAAAAGTAAAGTTTACCAAAATAATACACAAAAAGGAAGAGTTCTTTTGGCATATTATAAAAATAAATTACCATTTGTAGACTTATAAAGAACAGTACTTATATGACTATGAGAAATTGGTCTTTCACAGTCATTTTTCTTGGCTATATCTCTGTTTTAAAATATATTTTTCAAGGCAAGGACTATAAATGACCAAGCTGAAGTTGCAAAAATACAATTAATGAGAACATCAGTGAAAAAAATCCAATGAAGGCAAAGATGCCATGTAAAAAATAACTGAGAAACTAATGAAATTAATGATATCAAAATATCACTCATTAGTTATCTAGCTCAGAATAGTTGCAAATATGTTAATATCAGATTTTAATGTGATATAAAAATTCCAAAACAGAAATTTAGGAACATTAAACATGTGAATATATATATGTACATGTTTTATAGATTTATAGAAATTAAAAGAGAACCAGATTTTTAAAATACACATTTAATAGTATTCTAGAAGGAAAAAGATGAAATTTAACTTGTGCAAACTGTTTTCAGAATATATCAAGCAGACAGAGAATGAAGAGAATCTAAAATTTTTAAGATTAAAAAATGATTCAGCCTATTCTATCCTACCCTAGTCTAGCCTGCTGTGAGTTGTCAAAGAAAGTCACAGTGGGAATACATGTCAGTTCTTGTTACTCCACTGGGTTGGGATTAGGAAATCATGTGTTGGAACAATGGTCCAAAGGTCAGACATAGAGGGCTCACTTACTTTGTTGCTTCCTCTCCTGGTGCTGCGTTAGGAAAATAACAACAGATTTGAAGCCAAATACTTAACGCTTCAAGAAGAAATGAATGCTCGGACTGTGTCCATTTAGTAATATGACTAAATTTCACAGCTAACATGTATTGGTTTAATAACAACGTAGGGGAATTCTGTTAAGCATTTAAATTCCATTACCTCCATTGAAAGCAATAGCTCTATGTAATGGGTACTAGTATTGGTGCCACTTTGTAGAAAGATTACAAACGTACTCAAGGTCTCTTAGCAGTAAATGGGGAAGCTGGGGTTAGAATCCAAGTATTTCAGATCCTTTTAACTAAAATCTATTTTTTTAGAGTAATTATTTGATGTAATTTACTGGTCTATTTAGAGAAATAAGTTAGTTTAAAGATTCAATTATTGTTTCTAAGAATTTACTGAACCAACTAATTATTTTGGTATATATCAGATATAATTTCCTTGTTGCTTAGAAAACATGAAAGAACTACAATATTTAATTTATCTTGAAGGGAAACTTACATATTTTTTTCCTTTCAAAGATTTTTGAGTTGTTGATTCTAGAGGAGATAGATCAAAGTGATCTAAACCAGAATTTTAGTAAGTCAGGATCTCTGAGTATTTAGTACTGATTTCCTCATCCTAATTTGACCAGAGAAGCCCATAGGGAGACAGTAAAACTATAACTATGTTCTTTAATGCTCAAAAGGGTGGTAAGTGTATCAATCCATCAATTCTAAAAGAGCAATTACAACATATCATGACTTAAAATCATGCAGACCAATAAATCTTTCTAATATAGTCATCTCTTTCATTTCCTGATAGGTGGTTCTACAACTTCTGCTTTTTGACTTAAAACATTTTGACTTAAAACATCCTCACTGACTTTAGAAAAATTTATTTTGTTGTTGGACAGATAATCACAGTTGCCAATATTTATTGAATGTTTACTATGTGTTAGGTACTAAACTAGACATATTTGCTTAATACCAAGTATGTAATGAATACCTTCTAAGTTGTAGGCATTGTTATAGAGGTACTAGGGATTCAGCAATGAGCGAAAAAATGACCCTATCCTTAACATGCTTATAGTTCATCATTTAATCAACAAAATAACCTATGAGATAGGTACTATATTTAGTAGCATTATTTGTCTCCCTTCTACAAGTGAAAAGGAGGGTTAGATGTTTTCCTATAGCCACAATGGTTTTGATATTATAACATATAGGAGTACATAAACCACGTGTTACAGCATGTTCTTTGAAATACAACAATATATTTTCAAAGCCTAATATAACCCACGTCATCTTTAGAAAAGACACTAGGTCTTTCTTATTCCACTAAGAGGATATACCCTTCACATGTTATTTTTCTTATCATAAGAATTGTTCATAAAGACTTGAAAACTCCAGTTTGTGATTTTTTTAAAAAATGTTTTTCCAATGAACCAAAAGAGGATATTTTGGATTTATGAGATGGATTCTACATTTGTATTTATGTGTATTGTGTTGCTTAATTTTTACTATTTACCATTTTGAAAACAAAAAAGCTACAAAGTCAAACCAAATTCTGTAAAGTAAAATGTTCCTCTTTTTAATATACCGCTTCGCAAGGCCCTATGGATAATATAATAAATCCAGCCAAGAAACATCATCTATATAGGTATATCCAGACAAACGTTGACAGGCCTTCCTAAAGCTTTTCAAAAGGATGACACTTAAGAAAAGTAGACGTAGTAATAAGTATCTGATAAAAATCTCAGAAAACACAAGTGATAATGCTAGCAGAGGGTATTTATGTCCTTTAATGTTCCATTGCAAAAACTTCACTGTGATTCCTGCTTTAACCTTATTAGCATAATGGCTTTAAAAACAAGATCATAAAATGACTAAAGGCCAAATTCTTATCAAAAAAGTGTGAATTATAAATGCAAGTACTGTGGTTCTGTTCATACTGCTGTAGTAGTCTCTAAGATAGTCTTGCATTCTGGATTCATTGTTTTTATGCAATCCCCACCCCTTGAGTCACTGGACCTAATGATATGCTTCTAATAAACAGGATTTGGCAAAAGTAATGGGATAGCACTTCCACAATTAGGTTACAAATAGACCATGACTAGTTCCATCTCTCTCTCATTCTCTCCCACTCTCACTCTCACTCTTTATTTCTCTTTCCCTCTTGCTGGTTTGCTCTAGAGAAGCCAGGTGTCATGTAAGCTGCCCCATGGAGAGGCCCAGGTGGCAAGAAACTGGTTATCTCCAGCGAAAAGCCAGCAAGAACCTGAGATCTGGAAACAGCAAAGTGAGTGAGTTTGGAAGCAGATTCTCCCCAAGTTGAGCCTTGGGATAACAAGATCTTGGATAGATGAAAACTGTGTGCATTTCACAAGTCGTTCTCTAGACAAAGTCAGGCTCAGCAAACATCTTTTCTTCTTCACAGAAAACTCAAGACACAAAGCCTTTGGGACTCAAGTATAAACAGCTCTAATTTCATAACTGGAAATGTAGTTAATGAACTCAGGGTATCCTTTTGAACTTTTAAACTTCATTAAGTGATTTTATATCAATCAATGTAAATTTTTCTAATATTTTCCAATGGTAGAGACCAAAGCCAATAGATCAGTTTAATAATTTTCAATATTCTACTTTGGCAAAACATGCAAGCACGCTGCTCTTCTGTACTTAGTTACTGACACAATTTTTCCAATTCCAGCTCTCTTGAGTTTTTAGCTAAGCTTGCAATCCCCATAGGCATTGACTGGAGTGATTTTAATAAACTATACAATGTGCTACATTTGGAGAGCAAGGAAGGAAAAATATACCTGCCCGTCGCCTCATTAGAGAGGAAT
Organism: Eubalaena glacialis; assembly: GCF_028564815.1. Lineage (NCBI taxonomy): Eukaryota > Metazoa > Chordata > Mammalia > Artiodactyla > Balaenidae > Eubalaena > Eubalaena glacialis. The sequence continues at coordinate 19,449,448 of NC_083727.1, forward strand.
GCCAAACTCAAAAGCCCTTCAAGTCAAACTCCCTGGTTATTGTATAGTATTTTCACAAATTACTGAAGCTGCATCTATATTTTAAAAAATTGCCAAGGTAATTTCTAGGGAATATACATGTGCAGGAGGAAGATTACTACTATGAAAAAAAGTGTAAAAATTACTAAAAGGAATGTTCAGAACAGGCTTTCTTTCAATTTTCAATATTATCTTAGAACTATGTAGAAGCCATGCTCATTTCTAAGTGATGTCAAATAAAAAGCAAGAAGCCAAATCCTTCCAAATATGTGAACATCCTTGACATTGACTATAGCTATAATAAGGGCTCTGGGTGAGTACCTCAGGGGGAAAAAAATGTAAATTTCTTTTGTGTAATTGTCAACCTTTTATAGCTAAATCCCTGAAATAATTGACCAATGAGAAGAAGTTATTTATTTTTAATCACTGAAATAGTTAAGGCAGTGATTCTTCATTATCTTGCTATCCATAAAAATTCGATTAAAGAAAGATGGGACAAGGTTAGGGTTGCCAAGGGTCAAGGGCTTCCCAGTAGGAAGAATTATCACACTGGAACACCCCTCTTTCCAGCCTGATCACCTCCTGTACTCAGAACAAACCAAAGATTGGCCTCAAAAATTACTCATGCCCAAATTTAATTGAATCAGAATATGGAGAATGTATACCCCCAGGCATTGTTTAAAACAATAGAGCAATAAGCCAGTAATTAACAAAGTCTAACATCTGAGTGTAATAACAAATGCTCACAGCTTAACAGAGAGACCAGGAAAAGAGACCTTCAATAGTGCCTTGATTAAACAACCCCATCATCCCAAAGTGAGTTATGCACTCACTTGAGGCTGCATGCATCCTCTGAGGAACAAAACCAAACACTTCACACTGTGAGGGAAATAGGCTTCACTAAAATAGTCTAGTCAAGACACAAAACAAATAAAAACACAAAAAACAAAAACAAGCCCCAGAGAGGGGGTAGGGAAATCAGCATCCAGAGTTGCTACAATATATTACCTAAAATGTGTGGTTTTCAACAAAAAATTGTGATATATTCAAAGAAAAAGAAAAGTGTGACATACATATTTTTTAAAAAACAGGCAAGAGAAACTGCCTGGGAAATGGTCCAGATGTCAGCTATAACAAAGCCTTCAAAGTATCTGTTATAAATATGTTTAAAGAACTAAGGAAACCATGTTTAAAGAAGTAAATGTCTAATCAAATATCAATAAAGATATAGAAGTTATAGAAAAAATTAAAAAGAAATTCTAGACTTGAAAAGTACAATAAATGAAATGTAGAAGAGCTCAGCGGTAGGTTTGAACTGGCAGAAGAAAGAATAGTTGAACTTGAAGCTATGTCAATACAGATTATACAGTCCAAAGAGATGAAAAATATCCATTCCTCCATCAATGGACATTTAGGTTGCTTCCATGTCCTGGATATTGTAAATAGTGCTGCAATGAACATTAGGGTGCATGTATCTTTTTGAATTATGGCTTTCTATGGGTATATGCCCAGGAGTGGAATTGCTGGATCATATGATAGCTCTATTTTTAGTATTTTAAGGAATCTCTGTACTGTTCTCCATAGTGGCTGTACCAATTTACATTCCCACCAACAGTGTAGGAGGGTTCCCTTTTCTCCACACCCTCTCCAGCATTTATTGTTTGTAAATTTTTTTGATGATCATCATTTTCACTGGTGTGAGGTGATACCTCATTGTAGTTTTGATTTGTGTTTCTCTAATAATTAGTGAGATGTTGAGCATCTTTTCATCTGCTTCTTGGCCAACTGTATGTCTTCTTTGGAGAAATATACAATGGAAAATTATTCAGCCATAAAAAGAATGAAATAATGCCATTTGCAGCTACATGGACGGATCTAGAGATTGTCATACTGAGTGACGTGAGTCAGACAGAGAAAGACAAATACCATATAATATCGCTTATATGTGGAATCTAAAAAAATGGTACAAATGAACTTATTTACAAAACAGAAACAGAGTCACAGATGTAGTAAACAAACTTATGGTTACCAAGGAGGAAAGGGGGGAGGGATAAATTGGGAGATTGGGATTGACGTATACACACTACTGTATATAAAATAGATAACTAATAAGAACCCACTGTATAGCACAGGGAACTCTACTCAATACCCTGTAATGACCTATATGGGGAAAGAAGCTAAAGAGTTGATATATGTATATGTATATGTATAACTGATTCGCTTTGCTGTATAGCAGAAACTAACACAATGTTGTAAATCAACTATACTCCAATAAAAATTAATTTAAGAAAACAAAGAGATAGTAAATAGAATTTTTAAAAACGAATAGAGTCTCAGAAAAAATGTGAGACACTTTGAAGAATGCCAGCATACATATAACAGGAGTCCCAGGAGAAGTGGAGAAAGGAAATGGAGCAGAAAAATATTCAAAGAAAAACTGTCTGGAAACTTACCAGATTTACTGAAAAGCTTTTATCTCCACATGCAAGAATGAACTCTAAGTAGGATAAACACAAAAAGATACAGATGCAGGTACATCATAGTAAAAATGGTGAAAGCCAAGAAAAAGAGAAAATCTTGAAAGCAGCAAGAGAAAAACAGCTCATCACATGCAGTTGAATCCCATATAATTAAGAAATGGTCTCTTATGAGAAACACAGGTGGCCAGAAGGCAGTTGAATGACATAGTCAGAGTGCTGAAATAAAAAGCTATCAAACAAAAATCTTATACCCAGCAAAACTATTTCTCAAAAATGAAGGTGAAATAAAGATATTCCCAGATAAACATTGAGTGAATTCAACCCTAGCAGAGCCACGTTACAAAAAATAAAATAAAATATGAGAGGAAATTCTTCGGTCTGAAAGCAAGTTACCCAGATGAAAATTGAAACACACACACACACACACACACACACACACACACACACATATGCACACACACACACAGCACAGGTAAAGGTACTTAGATAATTATAAAAATAAAAGAGTATAAATGCATATCTTTTCTTCTTTCTGTACTTAAATGATTTTAAAAGCAATTGTATAAAATGATATGCAAATAATTATATTTGGGGACCAATAACATATAGAAATGTAATATATTTGACAACAGCACAAAAGTTGTGGGTGGGAACCAAAGAATGTCCACTCTCGTTGTTTCTGTTCAATACTGTAATGAATGTTCTGCCAGAGAAATTTAAAAGAAAAGAGAAGAAAGGCATCCAAATCTGAATGGAAGGGGTAAAACTACCTTTATTTGTTGATTGCATGTCCTTGTATATAGAAAATTGTAAGGAATCCACTAAAAACTACAAGAACTAATATATGAGCTCACCAAGGTTTCAGGATCAAGATCAACATATAAAAATCATTTATATTTCTATACACTAGCAATGAACAATCTAAAATAAAATTAAGAAAACAATTCCATTTACAGTAGCATACAAAGAGTAAAATAATTAAGAATAAATTTAGCAAAATAATTGCAATACATGTACCCTGAAAACATCATTGAAAGAAATTAAGAAAGATTTAAATGGATAGGCAGCCGATGTTTATGGATTGCAAGATTTCATATTGCTAAAATGGTAATACTCCCCATATTGATCTGGAGATTCAATGTAATACCTATCAAAATTCCAACTGCCCTTTTTTTTTAGAAATTTACAGGTTGATCTTAAAATTCATATGGAAATGCAAGGGATCTAAAATAAAACAATTCTGGAATATTTGGATGACTCAAACTTTTCAATTTCAAAACTTGTTAAAAAGTTACAGCAATTAGGACAAGGTGGTACTGGCATAAAGCTAGACATTTAGATCAATGGATTAAAATTGAGAGTCCAGAAATAAACCATTCTGTTCAGTTGATTTCTAACAGAACTACCAAAACAGTTCCATGTGGAAAGAATAGTCCTTTCAACAAATAATGCTGGAGCAACTGGATTTCCACATGCAAAAGAAGGAAATTAGACCCCATACTCACACCATATTAAAAAATTAACTCAAAATGGATCAAAAACCTAAATATAAGAGATAAAACTATAAAACTTTTAGAAAGAAACAGGTGTAAATGTAAACGATCTTGGATTATGCAATGGTTTCTTAGACATGACACCAAAATTACAAACAACAACATTAAAAGTAGATAAATTGGACTTCACCAAAATTTAAAATGTTTACTTATCAAAGAACACTATCAAGAAGTAAAAAAGACAAGCTACAGAATGGGAGAAAATATTTGCAAATAATGTATCTGATAAGGGTCTAATACCCAGAATATATAAAGAACTCTTACAACTCAACAATAAAAAAAACAAATAACACAATTTTAAAATGTTCATATGATTTAATAGATATTTCTTCAAATAAGATTATAAATGACCAATAAGCACATGAAAATATGCTGCTCAATATCATTAGTCATTAAGGGAAATGCAAATCAGAACCAAAATGAGATATAACTTCACACCCACTGTGGTGGAGAGAGAGATCTAGATAGAGATAGAGACATTTTTAAACAGATGATAACAAAATGTGGTAAGAATGTGGAAAAGTTGGAAACCTCATACACTGCTAGAAGAAATGTAAAATGGTTCCCTCCTGCCTTCAATAATTAGAACACAAAACAAAATATATTAACCAACTCTTGTGAGACATTGTATAAATATCAGTATAAGACTATGATACCTTAGAAAATTAAAATCAATGCATCGATGCAGTGAGTCTAATTTACCATGTTATTGCCTGGTGGTTGTTTCTAGGCTGCAGAGAAAGAAGGATGAAACTAAACAGAGAACAAAAAAAAACGGGGATCAGAGTTCAAGGTCAAAAATGTAGAATTACTGGGACAGGGTCCAGAAAGGAGAGAGGTGCATTGAAACAGGGATATGTAGAGGGATCCCTACAAGTCTTTGGCTAAGTTCTGTTGTGCACATGTGTGAGAAGAAACTACCTAAGTCTGGAGAAAGACTCACTAAAAAACATAGACCAAACAAATCCTGAAATATACACAATACTGAGGATAGCTCATACCCTCATAAGCCTTAGTAGAAAGGCTGCTCTGACAAGACAGGCAAGGACGTTAAAACGTTTGTTGCAAAGATGTTCTATGTATTCCAAATGGTAGAGAAAAACATGAACATGTTAAGAAGAGAAATAAAAGGTAAATAAAAGACCTAAGTGTGACTTCTAGAGATGAAAACCACATTATCTAAAATAAAAAATACACATGATGGGATTAAGAACAGAGTAGACACTGCAGAAAAAAATCAGTGTACTCAAAGTCATAGCAATAGAAACTGTAAAAAAAAAAAAAAAAGAAGCAAAGACAGAAAAGACTTTAAAATACCCAGACTAAACACATAATTTCCTTGTGTAAAAATATTAAGCAGTCAAATATACATATAATTGGAGTACAACATAGGAAGAAAAGAATGGAGGGACCTTCAAGATGGTGGAGGAATAAGACATGGAGATCATCTTCCTCCCCACAAATACATCAAAAATACATCTACATGTGGAACAGCTCCTACAGAACACCTACTGAACACTGGCAGAAGACCTCAGACTTCACAAAAGGCAAGAAACTCCCCACGTACCTGGGTAGGGCAAAAGAAAAAAGAAAAAACAGAGACAAAAGAATAGGGACGAGACCTACACTCGGGGAGGGAGCTGTGAAGGAGGAAAAGTTCCCACACACTAGGAAGCCCTGTCACTGATGGAGACGGGGGGTGGACGGGGGGAAGCTTCAGAGCCACAGAGGAGAGTGCAGCAACAGGGGTGCAGAGGGCAAAGCAGAGAGATTCCCGCACAGAGAATCAGTGCCGACCAGCACTCACCAGCCTGAGAGGCTTGTGTGCTCACGCACTGGGGCAGGTGGGGGCTGGGAGCTGAGGCTCGGGCTTCAGAGGTCAGACCCCATGGAGAGGACTGGGGTTGGCTGTGTAAGCACAGCCTGAAGGGGGCTAGTGCACCACAGCTAGCCAGGAGGGAGTCTGGGAAAATGTCTGGACTGCCTAAGAGGCAAGAGACCATTGTTTTGGGGTGCGCGAGGAGAGGGGATTCAGAGCACCGCCTAAATGAGCTCCAGAGATGGGCGTGAGCTGTGGCTATCAGCACAGACACCAGGGATGGGCGTGAGATGCTAAGGCTGCTGCTGCAGACACCAAGAAGCCTATGTGCAAGCACAGGTCACTATCCACACCTCCCCTCCCAGGAGCCTGTGCAGCCTGCCACTGCCAGAGTCCCGTGATCCAGGGACAACTTCCCCGGGCGAACACACGGCACATCTCAGGCTGTTGCAATGTCATGCCTGCCTCTGCCACCGCAAGCTCGCCCTGCATTCCGTACCCCTCCCTCCCCCTAGCCTGACTGAGCCAGAGCCCCCTAATCAGCTGCTCCTTTAACCCCAACCTGTCTCAGCAAAGAACAAACACTCTCAGGTGAACTACATGCAGAGGCGGGGCCAAATCTAAAGCTGAACCCCAGGAGCTGTGTGAACAAAGAAGAGAAAGGGAAATCTCTCCATGCAGCCTCAGGAGCAGCAGATTAAAACTCCACAATCAACTTGATGTACCCTGCATCTGTTGAATACCTCAATAGACAACAAATCATCCCAAAAATGAGGCGGTGGACTTTCAGAGCAACTGTAGACTTGGGGTTTCCTTTCTGCATCTAATTTGTTTCTGGTTTCATGTTTATTTTAGTTTAGTATTTACAGCTTAATATCATTGGTACATTTGTTTATTGATTTGTTTGCTTTCTTCCTTTTTTTTATATATATATTTTTTCCTTTTTCTCTTTTTGTGAGTGTGTATGTGTATGCTTCTTTGTGTGATTGTCTCTGTATAACTTTGCTTTTACCATTTGTCCTAGGGTTCTGTCTGTCCATTTTTCTTTTTTTTTTTGGTATAGTTTCTAGCACTTGTTATCATTGATGGATTTGTTATTTGGTTTAGTTGTTCTCTTCGTTCTTTCTTTTTTTAATTACTTTTTAATTTTTTAATTTTCAATAAATTTTTAAAATTTTACTTTAATTATTTTATTTTATTTATTTTTCTTTCTTTCTTGTTTTTTTTTCTCCCTTTTCTTCTGAGCTGAGTGGCTGACAGGGTCTTGGTGCTCTGGCTGGGTGTAAGGCCTGAGCCTCTGCAGTGGGAGAGCCAAGATCAGGACACTGGTCCACCAAAGACCTCCTGGCCCCACATATCAAATGGCAAAAGCTCTCACAGAGATCTCCATCTCAACGCTAAGACTCATCTCCACTTAACAACCAGCAAACTACAGTGCTGGACACCCTATGCCAAACAACCAGCAAGACACGAACACAACCCCACCTATTAGCAGAGAGGATGCCTAAAATCATAATAAGTTCACAGACACCCCAAAACACACCACTGGATGCGGTCCTGCCCACCAGAAAGACAAGATCAAGTCTCATCCACCAGAACACAGGCACCAGTCTCCTCCACCAGGAAGCCTACACAACCCACTGAACCAACCTTACTCAGTGGGGGCAGACACCAAAAACAATTGGAACTACGAACCTGAAGCCTGCAAAAAGGACATCCCAAACACAGTAAGTTAAGCAAAATGAGAAGACAAAGAAATACACAGCAGATGAAGGAGCAAGGTAAAAACCCAACAGACCAAACAAATGAAGAGGAAATAGGCAGCCTACTTGAAAAAGAATTCAGAGGAAAGATAGAAGAGATGATCCAAAATCTTGGAAATAGAATAGAGAAAATACAGGAAACGTTTAAAAAGGACCTAGAAGAACTAAAGAGCAAACAAATAATGTTGAACAACACAATAAATGAAATTAAAAATTCTCTAGAAAGAATTAATAGCAGAATAACTGAGGCAGAAGAACGGATAAATGACCTGGAAGGTAAAATAGTGGAAATAACTACTGCAGAGCAGAATAAAGAAAAAAGAATGAAAAGAATTGAGGACAGTCTCAGAGAACTCTGGGACAACATTAAGTCTCAGAGAACTCTGGGACAACAGTAAACGCACCAACATTTGAATTATAGGGGTCCCAGGAGAAGAAGAGAAAAAAAAGAGACTGAGAAAATATTTTAAGAGATTACAGTTGAAAAATTCCCTAATATGGGAAAGGAAATATTCAATCAAGTCCAGGAAGGGCAGAGAGTCCCATACAGGATAAATCCAAGGAAAAACATGCCAAGACATATATTAATCTAACTACCAAAATTAAATACAAAGAGAAAATATTAAAAGCACCAAGGGAAAAGCAACAAATAACATACAAGGGAATCCCCATAAGGATAATAGCCGATCTTTCAGCAGAAACTCTGCAGTCCAGAAGGGAGTGGCAGGACATATTTAAAGTGATGAAAGGGAAAAACCTACAACCAAGATTACTCTACCCAGCAAGGACCTCATTCAGATTCGACGGAGAAATTAAAAACTTTACAGACAAGCAAAAGCTAAGAGAATTCAGCACCACCAAACCAGCTTTACAACAAAAGCTAAAGGAACTTCTCTAGGCAGTAAACACAAGAAAAGGAAAAGACCTACAATAACAAACCCAAAACAATTAAGAAAATGGTAATAGGAACATACATATCGATAACTACCTTAAATGTAAATGGATTAAATGCTCCCACCAAAAGACATAGACTGGCTGAATGGATACAAAAACAAGAACCATATATATGCTGTCTACAAGAGACCCACTTCAGACCTAGGGACACATACAGACTGAAACTGAGGGGATGGAAAAAGATATTCCACGAAAATGAAAATCAAAAGAAACCTGGAGTAGCAATTCTCATATCAGATAAAATAGACTTTAAAATCAAGACTATTACAAGAGACAAAGAAGGACACTACATAATGATCAAGGGATCAATCCAAGAAAAAGATATAACAATTGTAAATATTTATGCACCCAACATAGGAACACCTCAATACATAAGGCACATGCTAAAAACCATAAAAGTAGAAATCGACAGTAATATAATAAGAGTAGGGGACTTTAACACCCCACTTTCACCATTGGACAGATCATCCAAAATGAAAACAAATAAGGAAACACAAGCTTTAAACAACACATTAAACAAGATGGACTTAATTGATATTTATAGGACATTCCATTCAAAAACAACAGAATACACTTTTTTCTCAAGTGCTCATGGAACATTCTCCAGGATAGATCATATCTTGTCACAAATCAAGTCTCAGTAAATTTAAGAAAATTGAAATTGTATCAAGTACCCTTTCCGACCACAATGCTATGAGACTAGATATCAATTACAGGAAACAATATGTAAAAAATACAAACACATGGAGGCTAAACAATACACTACTAAATAAACAAGAGATCACTGAAGACATCAAAGAGGAAATCAAAAAATACCTAGAAAGAAATGACAATGAAAACATGATGACCCAAAACTTATGGGATGCAGCAAAATTTCTAAGAGAGAAATTTATAGCAACACAATCCTACCTCAAGAAACAGAAACATCTCAAATAAACAACCTTACCTTACACCTAAAGCAATTAGAGAAAGAAGAACAACAAAACATAAAGTTAGCAGAAGGAAAGAAATCATAAATATCAGATCAGAAATAAATGAAAAAGAAATGAAGGAAACAAGAGCAAAGATAAATAACCTAAAAGCTGGTTCTTTGAGAAGATAAACAAAATTGATAAACCATTAGCCAGACTCCTTCTGAAAAAAGGGGAGAAGACTCAAATCAATAGAATTAGTAATGAAAACAAAGAAGTAACAAGTGACACTGCAGAAATACAAAGTATCATGAGAGATTACTACAAGCAACTATATGTCAATAAAATGGACAACCTGGAAGGCATGGACAAATTCTCAGAAAAGCACAACCTTCCGAGACTGAACCAGGAAGAAATAGAAAATATAAACATACCAATCCCAAGCACTGAAATTGAAACTGTGATTAAAAATCTTCCAACAAACAAACGTCCAGGACCAGATGGTTTCACAGGTGAATTCTATCAAACATTTAGAGAAGAGCTAACACCTTTCCTTCTCAAACTCTTCCAAAATATACCAGAGGGAGGAACACTCCCAAACTCATTCTGCAAGGCCACAATCACCCTCATACCAAAACCAGACAAAGAGGTCACAAAAAAAGAAAACTACAGGCCAATATCACTGATGAAAACAGATGGAAAAGTCCTCAACAAAATACTAGCAAACAGAATCCAACAGCACATTGAAGGGATCATACACCGTGATCAACTAGGGTTTATCCCAGGAATGCAAGGATTCTTAAATATATTCAAATCAAACAGTGTGATACACCATATTAACAAACTGAAGGATAAAAACCATATGATAATCTCAATAGATGTAGGAAAAGCTTTTGACAAAATTCAACACCCATTTATGATAAGAACCCTCCGGAAAGTAGGCATAGAGGGAACTTACCTCAACTTAATAAAGGCCATATATGACAAACCCACAGCCAGCATCATTCTCAATGGTGAATAACTGAAATCATTTCCACTAAGATCAGGAACAAGACAAGGTTGCCCACTCTCACCACTACTACTCAACATAGTTTTGGAAGTTTTAGCCACAGCAATCAGAGAAGAATAAGAAATACAAGGAGTGCATTGTATTCCGGAAAAGAAGTAAAACTCTCACTGTTCGCAGATGACATGACACTATACATAGAGAATCCTAAAGATGCTACCAGAAAACTACTAGAGCTAATCAATGAATTTGGTAAAGTAGCAGGATGCAAAATTAATGCACAGAAATCTCTTGCATTCCTATATACTAATGATGAAAATTCTGAAAGAGAAGTTAAGGAAACACTCCCATTTACCATTGCAACAAAAAGAATAAAATACCTACGAATCTAGGAATAAACCTACTAAGGAGACAAAAGACCTGTATGCAGAAAACTATAATACACTGATGAAAGTAATTAAAGATGATACAAACAGATGGAGAGATATACCATGTTCTTGGATTGGAAGAATCAACATTGTGAAACTGACTATACTACCCAAAACAATCTACAGATTCAATGCAATCCTTATCAAATGACCAATGGCCTTTTTCACAGAACCAGAACAAAAAATTTCACAATTTCTATGGAAACACAAAAGACCCCGAATAGCCAAAACAATTTTGAGAAAGAACAACGGAGCTGGAGGAATCAGACTCCCTGACTTCAGACTATACTACAAAGCTACAGTAATCAAGACAGTATGGTACTGGCACAAAAACAGAAATATAGAATAATGGAACATGATAAAAAGCCCATAGATAAACCCACGCACATATGGTCACCTTATCTTTGATAAAGGAGGCAAGAATATACAATGGAGAAAAGACAGCTTCTTCAATAAGTGGTGCTGGGAAAACTGGACAGTTACATGTAAAAGAATGAATGTAGAAAACTCCCTAACACCATAGCCAAAAATAAACTCAAAATGGATGAAAGACCTAAATGTAAGGCCAGACACTATAAAACTCTTAGAGGAAAACATAAGCACAACACTCTATGACGTAAATCACACCAAGATGCATTTTGACCCACCTCCTAGAGAAATGGAAATAAAAACAAAAATAAACAAATGGGACCTAATGAAACTTAAAAACTTTTGCACAGCAAAGGAAACTATAAACAAGATGAAAAGACAACCCTCAGAATGGGAGAAAATATTTGCAAACGAACCAACTGACAAAGGATTAATCTCCAAAATATATAAGCATCTCAGGCAGCTCAATATTAAAAAAAAAAAAAAAAAAAAAAACAATCCAAAAATGGGCAGAATACCTAAATAGCCATTTTTCCAAAGAAGATATACAGATGGCCAAGAAGCACATGAAAAGCTGCTCAACATCACTAATCATTAGAGAAATGCAAATCAAAACTACAATGAGGTATCACCTCACACTGGTCAGAATGGCCATCATCAAAAAATCTAGAAACAATAAATGCTGGAGAGTGTGGAGAAAAGGGAACCCTCTTGCACTGTTGGTGGGAATGTAAATTGATACAGCCACTATGGAGAACAGTATGGAGGTTGCTTAAAAAACTAAAAATAGAACTACCATACGACCCAGCAATACCACTACTGGGCATATACCCTGAGAAAACCATAACTCAAAAAGACACATGCACCCCAATGTTCATTGCAGCGCTGTTTACAATAGCCAGGATATGGAAGCAATCTAAGTGTCCATCGACAGATGAATGGATAAAGAAGATGTGGCACATATATACAATGGAATATTACTCAGACATAAAAAGAAGTGAAATTGAGTTATTTGTAGTGAGGTGGATGGACCTAGAGTCTGTCATACAGAGTGAAGTAAGTCAGAAAGAGAAAAACAAATGCCGTATGCTAACACATATATATGGAATCTAAAAAAAAAAAAAAAGGTCATGAAGAACCTAGGGGCAAGACGGGAATCAAGACGCAGACCAACTGGAGAATGGATTTGAGGACATGGGGAGGGGGAAGGGTAAGCTGGGACAAAGTGAGAGAGTGGCATGGACATATATACACTACCAAATGTAAAATAGATAGCTAGTGGGAAGCAGCTGCATAGCACACGGAGATCAGCTCAGTGCTTTGTGACCACCTACACGGGTGGGATAGGGAGGGTGAGAGGGAGGGAGATGCAAGAGGTAAGAGATATGGGGTTATATGTATATGTATAACTGATTCACTTTGTTATACAGAAGAAACTAACACACCATTGTAAAGCAATTATACTCCAATAAAGATGTTAAAAAAAAAAAAAAAGAGTACATAATTTCAAAATCTACAACTAAGTTTCAAATTCCATGAGGAAATTAAAAAAAAAAATTATTAACATAAAACTGACATTACAGATAGGGCTGAAAACTAGAGTGTTTATTGAAAGGTTGTCTAATAAGAAGCAAGAACGAACAGTGTGCTGGTACCCAGCTCTCTACTTGCCCCTGATCACTCCCCCACCCCCCCCCACACACAAAGCCCTGTTTACCAATTTTCATGGTGTAAATACTCCCATCATGGGTAATTTCAAGCTACTAATATAATGTTACCGAACTCAGACTTGGGAAGGGATGAGCACATCACCTGCAGAGGGTTGATTCACGCTGGCTCCAGCCCACCTCTGGTTAGACCCAATTAAGCAGCAGAGGAGTTATCCTTCTTTTTCTGCAGCTATTCTATGAAAACATTCCAGAGAGACATAGGACTCAGAGATCTGAGGCTTAATTAGGGAGGAGGCACAGCACTGAAAAGGAGGACTACATGGAAATTTATTTATGGTACAGCCCCTTTATCCTCTTGGCTGAGATTGGAGAATCCAATTGGAGATTGGAGAATCCTTTACGAGCAAACTGAAACCCAAGAAGAAAGATCAATAGGGCATTTGGGGAGTTTCTCAATGAAACAGAGCAATCACATCACACCAAATTGAAGCCCATAACTGGAAGGCTCCACCCTTGCTCCACAGTTTCCAGTCAGTGTTTCAGTGAATCACTTTTAAAAATGAATGGAAAATCATATTGGTGTTGGTAGTATTAATATTGCTATTATTAATATTATTATGGTAAGTGAAATAAGTCAGAAAGAGAAGATGAATGCTGTATGATATTGCTTATATGTGGAATCTAAAATACAACAAACTAGTGAATATAACAAAAAGGAAACAGACTCACAGATATAAAGAACAAACTAGTGGTCACCATTAGGGAGAGGGAAGAGGGTAGGGGTGATAGAGGGGTAGGGGTGTAAGAAGTAAAATCTATTATGTATAAAATAAGTTACAAGGACACATTGTACAACACAGGGAATATAGCCAAAATTTTGTAATAACTATAAATGGAGTATAACATTTAAAAATTGTGAATCACTATATGGTACACCTGTAACTTATATAATATTGTACATCAACTATACTTCAATAAAAAATATTGCTATTATGAAAAAAAAATACCTAAAAATAGAACTACCATATGACCCAGCAATCCCACTATTGGGCATATACACTGAGAAAACCATAACTCAAAAAGAATCACGTATCACAGTGTTCATTGCAGCACAATAGCCAGAACATGGAAGCAACCTAAGTGTCCATCGACAGATGAATAGATAAAGAAGATGTGGTACATATATACAGTGGAATATTACTCAGCCATAAAAAGAAATGAAATTGAGTTATTTGCAGTGAGGTGGATGGACCTAGAGACTGTCGTACAGAGTGAAGTAAGTCAGAAAGCAAAAAACAAATACCGTATGCTAACACATATATATGGAATCTAAAAAAATATATATATGTATATATATATATATATATATATATATATATATATATATTTCTGAAGAACCTAGGGGCAGGACAGGAATAAAGGCACAGATGTAGAGAATGGACTTAAGGACACAGGGAGGGGGAAGGGTAATCTGGGACGATGTGAGAAAATGGCATGGACATATATACACTACCAAATGTAAAATAGATAGCTAGTGGGAAGCAGCCACATAGCACAGGGAGATCAGCTCAGTGCTTTGTGTCCACCTAGAGGGGTGGGATAGGGAGGGTGGGAGGGAGACGCAAGAGGAAGGAGAAATAGGGATAAATATATATGTATAGCTGATTCACTTTGTTATAAAGCAGAAACTAACACACCTTTGTAAAGCAATTATACTCCAATAAAGATGTTAAAAAAAGAAAGAAAGAAAAGAATGGCCAGCACAGAAATAATATTTTAGGAAAGAGTAGCTAATCACCTTCCAAACTTGATTTTAAAAAAAACTACAAACTCACATATCTAAGAAGTTCAATGAACCCCAAGTCAAATATGACAAAAAACACATCAAGGATTATCATACTCAAATTGCTGAAAACTAGTGATAAAGAGACATGCTTAAAAGAATAATAGAAATACACAGTAGAGGAACAAAAGAATTACAGTAGATTTCTCATCAGAAGCTATGCAAGTCAGAAATATATTTGAATATTTCTAAAACATTGGGAGTAAAAACAACTATCAACCTAGATTACTATACCAGAAAATTTTTTTTAATTAAGGCAAAATAAAAACATTCACAGACAAAAAAAGTGGAGAGAATTTATCTCAGCAGACCAGCTCCTCAAGTAATGTTAAAGGAAATTCTTCAGACAGAAGGAAAATAATCCATAGAAAATATGGATCTACACAGGAATGAAGAAGATCACAGATAGTAATTATACTGGTAATTATAGAAGATAATTTTTCTCACTTTTGATTTCTTGGATCGCTAATTGACCACTCTAGCAAGAATAATAACAATGTATTTTGAATTTTGGAATAGAATTAGAAGTAAAATATATCATGACAAGAGAACACAGGTCAGGAGGGAGAAATGTATATATATTGCTACAAAGTTCTTATACTATATGTGATGTGGTATAATATTCTTAGAAGGTGGGGACAATAATAACTTTAAAAAGCATAGTGTAAACCCGAGATCAACTATTCATAAAATAACATGATAGCTAGTTAAGTAAAAAAGTAAAGATAAAATGGAATGCTATATATACATATTCAATTAATTTAAAATAGGGCAGAGGGATAGGAAATAAGTAATGTATATGCATATATAGTCAACTGTTTTCAACTAAATGACAGGTTACTTCAATGGGGAAATTATAGTCCTTTCAATACACAGTTCTGGAAAAGCTGGATACTCTTATGTCCAAAAAAAAATAAGTATCACTCATCTCACAATATATGTGAAAATTAACTCCAAATATATGATTTAATCATATCTAGCTATAAAAGCAAAAATTATAAAACTTCTATGAAAATGTTTGTAACCTTGGAGTAGATAAAGCCATCTTTGATAAAACACAAAGCATAAACAATAAAAAAAGAAACTGATAACTTTCAAAATTTTAAATGTTCCATTTTTCAAAGATACTATGAACAAAATTAAATTTTCAGATACATACTGAGAAAACATACGCTATACATATATATTATAAATGATTTGAGTCCAGAAGTTATACAGAATTTTTATAACTTCATAATAAGGCAAACAAATTGATAAAATGGACATAGATGTGTGCAAGAGATTTTACCAAAAAAAAAGATATTAAAATGGCAAATAAGCACATAAAATTTTTCAACGTTATTAGTCTTTAGGAAATGCAAATTAAAACAACAAAGACATGCCACTAGACACCCACTAGAATAGCTGAAAGCCGAAAAGACTGGCATTACTATTTTGAAGATGTGGAAAAATTAGAACTCTCATACAGTGCTGGTAGAACTGCAAAATTTTACAGCCACTTTGGAAAGTAGTTCTGCAGTTTCTTATAAAGTAATTTATAAAGTTAAATATACACTTACCATGTGACCCATAATCTCACTCTAGATATTTCCTAAAGAGAATTAAATATATGTGTCCACACATACACTTACACAAATAATATTCATAGCTGCATTATTCATTATAGTCAAACCTGGAAACAACCCAAATGTCCATCAATAGGAGAATAGATAAGCAAATTGAAGCATATTCATGCCATAGAATACTACAGTTGACCCCTGAACAACGTGGGGTTCAATCCACTTATATAACGTATACTTATAGTCGGCCCTCCATATCTGCATTTCCTCCCCATCTGCAGATTCAGTCAACCACCGACCACGTAGTACTTGTTATATTTACTAATGAAAAATATCCATGTAAAAGTAGACCTGTGCAGTTCAAACCTGTGTTGTTCAAGGATCAATTGTACTCAACAATAGTAGTTCATTGATCAGCCACGGGCAACCCTAGATTTGGAGATGGCAGAGGCTAAATCTGCCACAAGTGTATGTGCTCCTTACTCTGCATTTTGATAAGTCTGAGAATTGGGACATGGCAGTGTTTTCAGGGGACAGGTCAATAGGCCAGTTTGGGCATCAGGAGGAGACAGAAACACAGGAAATAAGCAGAGTTGCAAAGTGTTTATTGCTATTACCATTACTACTGCTACTACTACTACTACTATTATACACTACTTTCAAATGTATCTTTACTTTTAAAAGAAAATTTTGAAAATAAATAAATTTCAAGAAATAATAAAGCAAAATACAATCCAAAAAAGAAAACGGGAGATAAAATGGTGGATTGACAGGCAGTGGAGTTAAACTTTTCACTTCATCTTCCCTTTCAAATATATCCTGTAAGCAATTCATTCATAGTGAACACCACCTGAGTGCAGAACACTGATGTAGGCATCACAGAGTAGTGGTTCTGAAATTTAACTCATCTTTAGTCCTTTTAGAAAAAGAAGAAGATCCAAATCCCTCACCAAGAAATTCTACTAACGGCCTGGGGTAAGATCCAGGAATCCACATTTTTAAGAGCGCCTACTGAGGGTGATGTGCAGCCAGGCTGAGAACTGACTGTCACAGGAACTATGAAAACTCATTAAGATAAATTCCCTGTAGTCTTCAATCAGCCTCAAACACAAACTTGGGTAAATCATAATGACCTCCTTTTTCATTCATTCGAATTTGAGCCAGTGCCTTATAGATACAGAAGGCACCCAAAATCCTTTCCTTCAGTGTTTCTAATACTTCCTAGGCAAGTAGAGACCATGATAGTAGTCTTTTAGTTTTCAGGTGTCCATTTTCTGAAACGTGGAAATAGGTGTTGGTATAAAGGAAGAGTTAATCATTACTAACTTTAATGCAAATCAGCCACCCCAATTTTGTGGAAATCCTGAGCATTTCTGTGGCTGAGATCTATGCTCAAAATAGCTGTCAATATCCTACAAATGATGTTTATTCTCCAGAGTACTCTAAACTAAATCCCTTCTCCTTCCTTAGCACACATTTCTCATGGTCTTTTTCTAACTGTGTAATCTTCCACAAAGCTCTCATTAATCTGCCTTTGGAGCAGGAGTGTTTTAAGGAAGCGATAGTCTGTCAGCAGGTTAGTAATCATTTTCCACCCTTGGGAACCTAGAGAAGGCCAGGTTGTGAATCTATAAGTCGTGACCATTATGCGTCAGAAAATGCTCATCAGCTTTGGCAGCAACTTGATTATAATCCATTTTGGGGGATGTCACACTTCACTGGAAGTCCACATTTACTTAAAACACATAACCTTTGCAATTTTGCCTGAAGGCTGCAAACTTTAGATATTTCCCCTTTTTTTTCCAAAATGGAAAGATGGGATCTAAAACAACTCATTTTTCATTAAAAATATAACTGTGTGGAACATAACACAATGGTATATCATCTTATGTTTCAAGGGTATAGAGGTCACTTTCCTAAATATGTGTTTAGGTTCTGGAAGAAAAAGACAAAATGTACATTGTAAAAAACAAGAGCTTCCTTTGTTTTAAAATGAAACTGTAAGCTTCTTTCCAGATAAAGTAACTGCTTCATTTCAATCAGTTTTTTGAATATGTGCCTAAAGTTGTTCATTGTGCTCTCAACTCATAAATCATGGTGTTAGTATTTTCATGGATCAGGTTTTAGATGGGGGGGTGGAGATTTCTCTGCAGTGACAGATAATGGAAAGTGGGTCTAGTAGGTGAGAAGATGACAGAGTTGGAAGGGAAGACAGGTAAAACAGCACACACCAATAAGAAAGGGATAGGCATTTGAAATGTAAGTACCATATACTTATAAACTGATTGACCAGGATACAGTAGAGAGAGGGGATGAGATGGAAAGTTATTGACCTAATTATCTTTATTGGATGCTTATTTCTTACAGTGGAGAAATAAGATGTCATAATGCAGTAGAAGGGGCTAGGAAATACATATTTAAATATGGTATACCTAAGTATATCTATACAGAGACTCCTAAAAAAGTAGAATGTAAACCTAGTAGAAGGGCTTCCCAAGATGAGGAAGGCAGGGTAAAAGCCCAGGATAATGCCAACACTAGGCATAGGACTAAAGCCAAAAAGCTCTCACTAGCCCTCAGAAAATAGTGTATCTTTAAGGGACCCAATATTGACGCTAAGCTTTGGTTTAACAGACAAGTAAGTATTTTGTGCTTAGACAAATACAACAACCTGACAGGTAAGCAAATATTAGTCCCAATTTTACAGAAAAATTCTAGAAATAGAGGCTCATTGAAGAACATCAACCTTTACCACACTAGGTAAAACTTACTGATCCTGGAAAATGAAAGGGAACTCAGGGTCACACAATGAAGCTACCTGCTCTCACTGTGACACTCCAAGCTTTCTGACATAGTTATTAAATAATTAACACATCAAAACACTTCACTTGGCATGATAAGAAAATAAAAAGTATATAAAACGTGGTTCCTATCATTGAGGAGGTTACAATTCGATATTTACATATCCGCATGATGCTATGGTATAGTAGGAAGTTTGACTCTGTCTTCACCACTTATTAATTTAGGAATTTGGGGTAATTGTTTAACTTCTTTACCTTCCAAATCAACCTTTCAGAGTTGTTGTTAGGACTGGAGATATCATATATTATTAACCTAGTACATACCCAAACTTCAATAAATCATAGCTATTATGTGTTTACACATGTAAACCATGCTTATTTTCACTTTCTTCAAATAAAAGAACAATATAGGAATTAGAACAAATCCATCAGTTAATTTTTAGAATTGTAATAGTTACTACTGAGGATTTCAGAGAAATATCACCCACTTATTCCAAATTAGCTTTTACATGGGTATAGTTCCATAGATATAGACTGTATACAAATAGAGAATGATATTGTGGAGTCTCGTGTTAAAATAAAAATAATGAGCTTGAAAAGAATGGCCCCTTTACTGAAATATCATATAAAACATTTAACACTAAGAGAGAAATAAAAAAGGATTCATAGATGTAGAGAATAATTAGAAATGTAAAATAATTTTCTCATGAACATACCTCAGTTTATTTTTCCAAAGAATGTGGGTCTAAACAATGAAATAAATCTCAAGAAGAGAGAGCAAACTGAAAGAAAACTAAGGGTAAAGGTAGTATTTCTTAAACAAAACAATCATAGCTTGACACACACAGTATAACTTAGTGAATAAGAGCATGAAATCTGAAGTCACATTGCCTAGGTTCAAATCCCAACTGTGACACTTTTTGACAAGTTCTTTACATCTCCATACATTAAAATAGAAATAATATTAGCGCCTATCTCATCATATTTTTACGACGATTAAATGAGTTTATGTATAAAAAGTGCTTAGAACAGCACCTGGCATACAGTAAGTCCTAAATAAATGTTATCATCATCATCACCATCATGATTAAAATATAATTATAGATATGCTGCACACAATTTTGAGAAGGATCTCGAAAGACGCAGTTTCATAGAAACAAGAAAGAATGGCTCTTCTGTGTGATGATTAACTTGACTATGGTTAATTAACTTACTTGGTGAGAATATTATTCCAGTTTGTTCAGAGTCAAAGGTTTGATTTTCATGTGGATATGCTGGCTACATTGCATGACCACAGATTAAGACACTAATTCTGAGTAGTTGTAGTCAATGAATTCTCCTGGTTTTAACAAGGTGACTCGTGAAAAGTGTAAATTGATTAATCCAAATTCATGAATAACTTTAGAAAAAAATGAATCTATAAATACATTCCTTTGAACATGGTTCAGTCATATGGTCTTAATATATTATAAATTCTAGGACTGGAAAAATATTTAAAGATGATCTGGAACCAAGTCATTAATTTTTATAGAAAAAAAAATAGACTCGGAGACAAAATGTGACTTAAGATCACATGATTACTTTGTGGCAGAGTTGAACTCTTAGCTCATGTTTTGTTTTGTTTTTCCATTACATACATTCATTAAATATAGGATATTTTTAATATCTTGGAGAATTTTCTATTTAAAAATTCTATTTCTGTCATTATAGTTTATTACTCCATTGTAAAAAACTCAGTCCCAATGACAGAATATGTGACTTTGAAGGCCATTGCAAGGACATTGTCATAAGAAAAATGGAAAGCCATTTTCAGGTATTGAGCATGTAAGGTTAAAAGACATTACCTGACTTAAATTTTTAAAAGATCCATTTGCCTTAATGGATCAGAATGGGAGAAAATATTTGCAAATGAAGCAACTGACAAAGGATTAATCTCCAAGATTTACAAGCAGCTCAAGCAGCTCAATAACAAAAAACAAACAACCCAATCCAAAAATGGGCAGGAGACCTAAATAGACATTTCTCCAAAGAAGATATACAGATTGCCAACAAACACATGAAAGAATGCTCAACATCATTAATCATTAGAGAAATGCAAATCAAAACTACAATGAGGTATCATCTCACACCGGTCAGAATGGCCATCATCAAAAAATCTAGAAACAATAAATGCTGGAGAGGGTGTGGAGAAAAGGGAACCCTCTTGCACTGTTGGTGGGAATGTAAATTGATACAGCCACTATGGAGAACAGTATGGAGGTTCCTTAAAAAACTAAAAATAGAATTACCATATGACCCAGCAATCCCACTACTGGGCATATACCCTGAGAAAACCATAATTCAAAAAGAGTCATGTACCAAAATGTTCATTGCAGCTCTATTTACAATAGCCAGGACATGAAAGCAACCTAAATGTCCATCATCGGATGAATGGATAAAGAAGATGTGGCACATATATACAATGGAATATTACTCAGCCATAAAAAGAAACGAAATGGAGTTACTTGTAGTGAGGTGGATGGACCTAGAGTCTGTCATACAGAGTGAAGTAAGTCAGAAAGAGAAAAAGAAATACAGTATGCTAACACATATATATGGACTCTAAGGGAAAAAAAAAAAGGTCATGAAGAACCTAGTGGCAAGACGGGAATAAAGACACAGGCCCACTAGAGAATGGACTTGAGAATATGGGGAGGGGGAAGTGTAAGATGTGACAAACTGAGAGAGTGGCATGGACATATATACACTACCAAACGTAAAATAGATAGCTAGTGGGAAGCAACCACATAGCACAGGGAGATCAGCTCTGTGCTTTGTGACCACGTAGAGGGGTGGGATAGGGAGGGTGGGAGGGAGGGAGATGCAAGAGGGAAGAGATATGGGAACATATGTATATGTATAACTGATTCACTTTGTTATAAAGCAGAAACTAACACACCATTGTAAAGCAATTATACTCCAATAAAGATGTTAAAAAAAAAAAAGAATAAATGGTGGGGACGGGCAAGGCAAGGATCAATTAGGAGGTTATTGCCATAACCCAAGTGAGAGATGATGTTGGCTTGGACTAGGATGGTAGCAGCAAGAAAGGCATTAAGCTGTCAAAGTCTGGATATGTTTTGATTGTAGCACCAACAACATTTCCTTCTATGTTGGATGTGAAGTGTAAGAGAAAAGAGGAGTCACAGTAGGCAAAGGAGTACAAACCTCCATTCAGGAATTTCTAATTTTTTTCTTAACTAAATGTCTCTTGCTGCAATCTACACCATGATTTACTTATCTTCACCTCTGTGAAAAGAGGTCCATCACCATCTACACAATGCCCTGTTGTGAATCTGGCAGCATCCAGAATCATACCACGTATTCTGAAAGAAACTAAACAATGGCTCCTGACCTCAAAGGATTTTATCATTTGGTAAATTAAACCTCCTTTAAATAGGAAGGAGATATATTTGACAGCATTACAAATGTAGCTAGAAGTTGCAACTTGGTGTTAAACTGGAACCCTTCTGGACACGTCTGCTGAAATTTGGGAACCAAGCTCACCAAATGTCCATTGGCATGAGGAACAGAGGAGTGCTTGGGTTAGAATTCATCCCACAGGAAGTAGGAGAATCAAGCCTCTGAAGGAAAAGCTGATACTAGGTATGTTGTAGTGTTACTACTTGTCTTTATTGCCAGCTCAGCTCCCTCTGGACTCATATCTCTCCCAGGGAAGGGAGAGAGCTGTGAAAAAAGAATGAAAAAAAGGCTGTTTTCCACAAAATCCTCTAAGATATGAGAGTAAAAGCCAATATCACTTTGATAGACCCTCATGGAATATAGCCCAGAAAGCCAGAGAAGCACTGCATGGCATAGCTTTGACATCTCCAGGGCTCCATGCTTTATTGGCAGTGACCACTGGTACAGGGAGCAGCGTCCTCAGGAGCACAGGTGTTTGTTGTGATGATAGTGTCTCTAGGATACATCAGTAGAACCCAGAAGATATGAGGTAGAGAAAGAGAGGAGTAAAGGAAGTGATGTCTCCACGGACAAGCACATGTGAGACTCAGAAATACCTGTAGGGACTCAGCTGCATTATTAGCAGGTAAGCAAGAGCCAGAGAGATAAGTTTACATTATTATTCTTGACCAGCTTTTAAATAATGATAATAGAATGAGTTCTTTACACTCCAATTACTCACTGCAGCATTTTGTATAAATATATTTCACGATGAGGCAGTCTTTATACCCCAAAGCTCACATATTTGCTACATCTGTTCGAGATTTCCAGAATCCAGGTAGCTAGCCTCTCTTTGGGGATATTAAACAGAAGGAAACCTGCAAAACAGACTTTTCTTCTTTTGAAAATGGTAAACATGAGATTTTTTTTAAAAAACAAGCACCCTTCATAAAAGCAGTCATTTTTACAAAATCAATTAAAAGATTGAATATCTATATGCCACCTGTCCTGATGCGTATATTAAGAACCTTATTCCATGTAACACTTCAACAATGCTGCTTACATCCTTTTTCACTCATGAAGTAACATTCCTTCTTTAAATACTCCTTCTTTAGAGATGCTTTCTTAAATGGCCTCACACAACTGCATCATGTTGAAGAAGCCAAAAAGACATTTGCGGCAGTGTGCCAATTTCACCCAAATTCAATAATTTTCTTAATCTTGAATTATACTTTGACCTTGACTTCATACTTCCTCATGCCTAGAGATCATTTCTTTGTTTCTTTATTCATTTAGCTGTATTTCTATCCTACCTTCTACTCAAAAGGTTTTGATAGGTCCTGTACCTCTAGTTCCAGATGAAGGTGAGATTAGTTTTATTAGCATTGCAGTCATTATCACAAGTGCAATGCCAGAAGGGAAAGGTCCAGGGAGGATATCCACACCACCACTGCCCTGTTTCCTAGAGAAAAGGGTCACTGGTTAAGGTGCTTCAAAAGGTGAGAAAAGATTGTACTCTAGCCAAAAGAGAAGATGGAGAAGAAAAAGAGATCTGGAAGATGAGTGTGACAGAGTCATAGATCAGTGGAAGCTTTCATTCAAGTAAACTTAGTAGGTTCCTTGGAAAAATTGATCAGTTCCTTTATGTAGTATTAGAAGATGGTAAATCAAATCAAACAAGATACCCATTAGGTCAAAAACCCTATGAAAAATACAATGATACTGAAAATCTCCATTCCAGCACAAGTACATATGGTTTAGAAAGAACATAGACTTTGGAACCCACCACCTGCAATTCCAGAAATTACATGCTGAAAACATCACTATTAGCCACCCCATAAGTGTAAGATATTATACTATCAAGTACCAGAGTTCAGCTGCATGTCTTCACCTGTACTCAACTAGCCCTTTAAATTTCAGATCTTAATGTGTATTTCCATCTTCACTACTACCTTCCATCCACCAACACCTCATTAAGATATCTATGTTTAGGAATATGAAGAGAAAAGCATTAGTGTGGTTTTGGGAGGAGGAGGGGTGGAAGGGGGGAAGCAAATGAAAAGAATAATTCGCCAGGACAAAACATTCTAGCAAAAACTTCCCACCTTTTTCTGAAATAGTCTCATCATCTTGTCATCAACTGCTCTGCTCATGTCTATCATGAAAATAGAAATAGCCCCACTCTCAGTGAGATCCAGAAGGAATGCACATCTCACCCACTTTGGAATCAGGAAGTCCAGTTTTGTGAGAGCAAGTATATGTGCGCCAAAGTGTATGTGTGTGTGTGTGTGTGTGTGTGTGTGTGTGTGTGTGTGTGAAAGAGAGGGAGAGAGAGAGATTGAGATTTACCTTCCTATGAGGGAGAACTCGCCCACGACTCCCAGGCGCCGCATGGCACTCAGGAGGCCCCTGACGGTCATGCCTTCGCAGAAGCAAACCACCACTCTGGCCTTGGGAAGCCGCTCTCGGAGCTTGCGCAGGAGTCGGTCAAAGCTCTTCTCCCCAGCATTGCTGTAGATTTTGTCTGAATGGGCGATGCAGAGGCCTTCCTGGGCAGCCAGCTCTTTGAAAGATTCCATTCCGCTCTCCCCGTAATTCCCTGTCCAGAAACAATCAGCAGATGTTCAAGACAACCTGGCAGCAGCAGCAGTAACAAGCTAGGAAAAGGACTCATTAGTCACAGGGAATGAAGAGGACAGACTTGCCAATTAATTTGTATATATAACAGGGACTGAAGGAAGATCTGGATGGACTAAAGAGAATAATCAAATGTAATCAAACTATCAACTCTGTGAAAATAATGGAAAACTATATAACTAGGGTGTCCACAGTGAAACAGGTTTTGAGAAATGAGGGACGGCTGCCCTGTTTTACAACCATGATTACTAGTGGTTGTTCCAGATTTTAGCAACGTGGGAGAAGTCAGAACATTGGGGTAGGAGGTCAACCAGCACAATGAGACGTGTTCATTTGAGGGTTTGCTTCAGCTGGCTGCCAGGTTAAGAGCAGACACTCATGGTGATAGCCAGTCCTGCAACATTTCCATGAAGAGTGAGTAAGCAAAGCAAATGGAGCACCTGGCCAGGCCGGAATACGCAGACAAAAACCAGCTATAAATCTCAATATCTATAAAAGTTTTAAATCTCAATATCTATAAAAGTTTCACGGACTTTGTTATGAAACTTATAAGATTTTCCTGTATTTTTGAAACAAGAAAAGAGTTCTCGTTTCCTGTTTCATAAGATTAAATTACCAAATTAATGTTTTTGCCTCTTCAGTTAACCACCTTCAGTGGCTTAATACAGTCCAGTGAAGCCCGAGTGGAAGATTTAACACATGACAAAATCCTCAGCTCCATGGACTGTGGTCACACATCATGGCTCAGACAAGAGGCACTGACCGATTATAAGGGGGAAGACTGCCGCTGGTAAGTGAATGCCTCATCTGCCTGCAGAAGAGGGCACGAGGAAGGAAATCAGATGCCGCTTACAATAATAAATGCAGGTTCAGGAATCTACAAGGTACAAAGACATCACCAGCCAACTCTTTCAGCAAAAGGCACTGAAAAGGCATCATAAGATGGTGTTACAAGGGGAACAACTTTATTGCTAAGGTGTCACCTTTGGACTACAATCACAGAAGAAGATTTTACTCTTTTATCAAAATACATGCAGACTAAAGGAGCAAAAATATTCTATGCATTTGAATAAGGAAATCCTTGTGTTTTAAATCTAGTAAAGGCCTTAGACATACTCTGTGCAAACCCTTCAGGTTACAGCAAGGAAATTGGGCCAAGTGAAGTGGCTCATTAATAGGCATGAAGCTTGTTTGTGTTAGAACTGGAACAGTCTACCTGATTCCTAAGTTACTGTTTGTTTCTCTTAACAGCAACAAGCAACTAAACACGTATGTTTTCTTAATTGTTTTTGAAAATGTCAGCATAGGTCAATTGGTTCTATGAGATATTTGTTTCAATTACTTTATTCTTA
Organism: Eubalaena glacialis; assembly: GCF_028564815.1. Taxonomy (NCBI): domain Eukaryota; kingdom Metazoa; phylum Chordata; class Mammalia; order Artiodactyla; family Balaenidae; genus Eubalaena; species Eubalaena glacialis. The sequence goes on from NC_083727.1 coordinate 19,476,052, forward strand.
TTTTCTTGTTTGGATAGCAATTCTTCATTATACAAATTGATTGAGAGCTGAGTATGATGTGGTAGACCATGTTTAAACTGCTCATTTCTCTTATGAAGCCTACGAGACTCCAAACTAGCATACATATTTCTACAAAAGTAACTAATATAAGAATGACTTGTACTTTTATAAATCTTTATATTTTAAACATTGCATTCATAAATTTTATCTTATTTGTACTCATTATGTTGATGATAGTACTACATACAAATACTATACAAAAAAGGAAGAAAATCACCTCTAGGAAGCTTAAAATCATGTTACTTTCATTTAGTAGCAATGACATGACTAACTCAAATGTAAATATCTAATAGAGATGCTATGGGTTAGGAATCAGGAAGAGCTGCCTAAAGAAAGTACCTGTGGTATGGACGGTATGGAGAAAAAGGAATCCTTGTATATTGTTGGCAGGAATGTAAATTGGTACAGCCATTATGGGAAACAATATGAAGTTCTCCAAAATTTTAAAATGGAACTACCATATGATTCAGTAATCCCTCTACTAGGTGTATATCCAAAGGAAATGTAATCTGTATCTTAAATAGCCAAGATACGGAAATAACCTAAATGTCCATTGATGCGTGAATGGATAAAGAAAATGTAATAAATGTTATATTCCATATATATAGTATATACATACATATATATATAACATATATATGGAATGGAATATTATCCATAGAATATTAGCCATAAAATATGGAATATTAGCCATAAAATGGAATATTTGTTGTAAAAATGAAGGTAAGGCCACCATTTGCAATAACATGGGTAAACCTGGAGGACATTATGCTAAGTGAAATAAGTCAGACATAGAAAAACAAATACTGTATGATATCTGTTATATGTGAAATCTAAAAAAAGTCAAGTTCATAGAGCCAGAGAGTAGAACAGTGGCTACTAGAAGTGGGGGAATGGAGAAACTGGGGACATGTTGGTCAAAGAATGTAAAATCTCAGTTATAAGATGGGTAAGTTCTGGGGATCTAATGTACAGTATGGTGACTATACAGGTAATTATATAGATAATATATATATCATATATAATAATCTACAGCTAATAATATATATTGTATATTTGACATTTGCTGAGAGTAGATCTTAAATGTTCTCAGAAAAACAACAAAAGAGGTAACTATGAGGTAATGGATGTGTAAATTAACTTGACTGTGGTAATCATTTCACAATGTGTATATATATATATATATATAAAACTACCACATTGCACACCTTAAACATACACTATTTTGTTTGTCAATTATACCTCAAAAATCTGGGAAAAAAAGAAAGTGCTTTTATTCTGGATCTTAAAATATAAACAGATTTTCCACAGATAGAAAGAAAACTAGAGGACATGTATTCTTTGCCTGACTCCTTGGTCATGATCAAACGATGCCAGACTTAAAATAAAACACTCAGCACAGAACATACCTTCTGTCTCCCCTCCCCTTTCCATCTGACCACCCAGACCTCCTCTTGCCTTTCCTGGCAGTGAGGAATTTATTTAGATACTTCTCTGTGTAACCCTGGAAGGAGTTTTGAATATATAAAGAACTGACATAATAAAACTCTTAAAAGTACTATGTAAATGTTAACACTCAGGTCTGGTAGCGAGCTGCATATTTTTATTCAATTATCAAATAGATTATCAAGCTCTCAACTTGGAAAAAATCCCTAGGCTCTGCTCTTTAAAGAGTTGCCCAGAATTATCGGACATTGACTTTGCCTTCAATTTGATGAATATTTGCTGTCTCTGGCACTGTGCTAAATACCTAAGCACTTCATTTTTTCATTACAACTCCATATAGAAGTTATAAGTCTCTGATGGGGATGTGGAAGCTCTAAGAGGTTATGTAACTTGCTTAAGATCAAACAGTGATGAATATAGGATTCAACATCTAACTCAGAAGTTCCTGTTCATAACCACCATTTTATACTGCCTCCTACATGGACTTATAATACACCTATGAAGGCATGACACAAGCACACAAAATACAGCAACAATACTAAGCTGTATATGCTACATGGGAAATGAAAAATACCATAATACTAAATTTCAGAATGAGAGAGCAGGGATGATCAGAGAATACCTCTTGGGAAAAGTAGGAATGAAAATGAGTTCTTGAAGAATGTAGGCAAGGGATTGGCTTTCAGAGTAAATGGAAGTGAATGAGAATCCACAAAAGGTATTTTTAGAGGCAATGACTAGAGAAGTTCCATTGGAGCAGAAGGTTCATGGTTTGTAGAATGCCACTCTGTATAGCAAATCTCTAGTGAAGTATCTGGCATACCACTACAGGATTGCAACATGGAAATGTGCTATATGTTGCTGTGTTGTAACAGATTTTATAACAGACTTTAACACTGTTATGATGTTGCCTAAAACCTAGGAAGCAAGAGAGAGATGGAAGAGTGGCATCTGACAAAGCCCATAAAATATAAAATTGAAATATATTGAAACATATGAGAAAAAGATTTACGGAGAGTAAATCAAGATATTCTATAAAACAAGCTTTTAAACAAAACTTATGGGGAGACTAACGAGAGAAAACATGGGGTTTACAAAGAAATCCCTATAGTTTGAATAATAAAAGTATTTAAACATAATAGAAGTGGACATTGTACAAGGGCAAAGTTAATAAAGGTACTGAAAATAGGAGTAAAAATTAGAACTATCTCAAGAGAGAAAAGAAAATGGCTAAAACTCAATTTTCTAAACTACATATGATTTTTTGAAGAAGTTAGATATGATTATTATCAGACCATATTAACAGATATTCATTCATAAAAGATTGATTTGTAGTGATTTGGTGGTAAGTTACACTGAGCAAACAAGCTATGAAATAAAATTGTCTTGCATTTCATAATCACCTGTATGAACTGTCATCATAGCAAAAAGGAGGCACTTAAGGCTAGTCTTTATATTGATTGTTTTTTCTTCTACTCCTAAAATATTGAAGATATATTTAAGAAACAATCTGAACTCCATTTGGTGGCTAAAATAACACTTCAGCCATTATGTTGAATGAAGTCCAAATCCTGTTATTGCATCTTCATAAATTATCTTGGTAAAACAACAGCATTCAACATATCTCATCCCTACGTATGTACACCTCAGTTATATGAGGGGAAACATTTATACAGGGAAAATAGGTAGATATTTCTTCACTTTCCTTAAAGAAGGAACAGTATTACTTTCAAAGATTCACTAGTCTTATGCTCTAGACTCCCTTAATCTCTGCCTTATTTCATGCTTATATCCCTTTATTGGTATTCTTTGGTAGTCTTAGGCTCCCTGGATGATGATATACCCCTTGTGTTATGGGCCAGTCCCTATCTGAGGTCCTGAAAACTGATCATTCTGCCTCCTGGGACATCTTGGACAAATAAGATAATATCCCATTTTTGAAAGAACTATGGTTGATGGAAACTGATTTCACAGCACCTTCTGGAAACCTACCGCCAATATTCAACAATCATCACTATCAGGAAATTCTTCTTTTTGATCTAAATCCTGTACAACAGAATATAAATTCATATCCCCTTCACTCTCAGTGGAGGCAGGTATCAGTTCCTTTGAATTCTTTCTTTCTTTTTTTTAAAAAGTCTTTCTGGAAGCCACAGTTCAGCTTTCTCTCCTCCCAGGGAAACAACCCCTATTATTTTAACCTTTCCTGGCAACCTTCTAATTTGTTTGGTTCTCCCATTTAATACGTAGAAAGTGTTATGTTTCCCTGCTTCCATCCACACACCTGCAGTCAGCATTATGGGTCTGGTCAGTCAGAGGTGAATGAGTCATCACCTGCCTTAGAAGCACATAAGGGATTTTATATGCAAGGTCAGTGAAGGAACTGCTTGACACAAGGTGATCAGAGAAAACAGAAGAGAATATTTTTTATCAGAAATTTTACAACCCCACCTTTAATTACTCCAGTTTGGGCAGGTAGAGTTATAGCATCCAAGTGGAAGAAGATTTACCAAAAGGTGACTGTCATCTCTATGCAATAGGACTGATTAATCTTTGTCCTTTTGCCCCATCACGTTTTCAGGTACGCCTTATAGCTCAGTAAATAAGAGGATGAGCCTTGGAGGAAGATCAACCTGGTTTGAATCCTGGATCCTAGATGAGGAGATAGCCTTAAAGTATTTTCTTTAGGTTTTGTGCAAATGGGGGTCATAACATACATCTCAAAGACTTGTCATGATTATTGAATTATATGTGTTAATGAATGTAAAATTCCTGGAACACAGAAAACTTCAGGGGATGGTGCCTACTTTTATTCTCCATGTTTCTCTAAAGTTGTAGAATCTAAAATTGGACATAAGGCTTTATCATTGACTCAAGAGCTTTAAATTCCTTTATTTCTGTGTTCCTATTTATAAAACCCAAGCTTGTGACTGCTTCTTTAACTGAAGTGTTCAGCTCTCCATTCATGGTCACCTTGTTCCCAAGCTGTTCCTAGATCACTTTTTCTGTCATACTTGCCCAAAGCAATTCCTTCTCCATTTTATTTTTGGACTATTGGTGTTTACACAATGCATTCAAAAGTCTGTGTTTGTCTATATTGAGTCTCTGTCACTGAGTCTTCTTTAAGTTTCAGCCACTGTATCTATTTTAGAGCTTTATGCAATAACCCAGTTTGTTGTTTCTCTAACTCAAGTTCTTTATGATATGGAGAAAGAAGTTAAGAGAAGGCAAAATGTAAGTGGTATAAAAATACAAAAGGACATCATCCTTCTTGCAGAAAAGTGGCATTTTTCCATTTCAGTTTTCACATGGAGAAAACAGATTCACAGAAGTAGCCTCTATCATACCTGTCCACTATCCCTGCCTACGTGATATTGAATATACAATCACAACTGGAAAAATTGTATCTAGTAACAAGTTCAGAAAAAGTAACCCCAACACACACACACAATAGTATTATTTTTAGATAATACCTAGTGTTGGCAAGAGTTCATGGAAATGAGCACTCATATACTGCTAATGGTAGTATAAACTGTTCCACCTTTTTGGTGGAAAATTTGTAGTAACAATGTTTTAAATTACATTCATATTTTTTAACTCAGAAATTTAGTTTTCAGAAAATACTTTCATTGTCCATCAAGTTCCAGTTACAAGGATCTCCATCACAGCACACAATTGGAAAATATAACAGAAACCAAAAAAACAAAAAACAAAACAAAACAAACAAGAAAAAAACTATTTTCTACAATAGGAGATGTTGATGTTTAAATAATTATTATGTAATGGTATAAAGAATATATGCAACTGTTTTCTAGGGTGATGTAAAGTTGTACTCAACGTAAAAGGAAAGCCATATTGTTAAGTACAAAAAAGTTTAAAATAGTGTGTAAAATATAAAGCCAATTTTTAATATATGTGTATATATATATAAAGTTTGAAGAATATGCAAGAAAATATTACCAGTTTTTTCAGAATTATATATAATTATGTTTTTATATTTTATTATCTTTGTTTTCTAATTTATCCAAATAATCATGTATTATTTTGTTAATAAAAATGGTTGAAATAAAAATACATAGGGTACAGTTTTTATCTGACTATCATGCCAAGCATAGCTATTATGGGGTATTCAGGAAACTTTGCCAGAAGGGAAGTGAACCTCTCACAAGAACAATGTAACAATTTTTCTGATGATCTTAATCTCTAGTGTGCGTTTTTCATGGGTAGAGATTAACTGCTTGTAGCGGCGTGGTGTACTTACTGAAAAATAAAGGTGTGTAGGATCGGCGGTTTTGTTCATGTCGTGAGTAAAGCAATTTTTAAAAATTTGTTAGTGTTGAGGTTTTTTTTGAACGGAAAAAGCTTAGAAATTCTTTTCTCCGTAGTGGTTGTGTGGTGGTAATTCTTAAGCATATATTAAGTTTTACGATAATAAATGCTGGTTAATGTTACCAAAAAAAAAAAAAAAAAAAGAAAAAAGAAATAAGAAATACCAATGTTATAGTCACATAGTGGGGCATGCAGGATCTTAGTTTCCTGACCAGAGACTGAACCTGTGGCCCCTGCAGTGGAAGAGTGGAGTCTTAACCACTGGACCACCAGGGAATTCCCTGTAGTCACTGTTCTTAAACAAAGTTGACTATAAACCGTGTGCCATTTCCTGTGATACCTACCTACTTGGATTGAGAGAGTCTGTTTAATATATACAGATTTCCTGTCTGAAATTCCAAAATCTGATATGAGTACCCTTAATTTATTAAAGAAGTAGTTAGTCTCCACTTTTTTTTTTCTTTAAGAGTCAGTGAGATTTGAACAGCAATAAGACCAGTATGATATACCAAGGTAATAAATGCTGTTTATGACTTCTTTAAAAAAAAAAAAAAGTCAATGAGATTTAGTCTGGGAGATGTAAATTTCAATTCTATGCAGTTTCTGCCCTAAGAAAAGATACAAAAGGCTCAGAACACCCTCTCCGATGTAAATTCCCTACAAGCTCTGGGCTGCAGGCCTGGTCATCTCTTCTCCACGATAAGGAAGCACTTCAGGTTGAGGCCAGGATGGTTGGCCCACTGAAGTCTCTCCCTTTGAGTAAAGGGTTAGAAGCAGTGTGAAAGATGTCTAAGTATCATTTGGGCATTATTTCTAATAGGGAATAAAGGTGAATAAAATCTGTTTAACCAGTTTCTGTGTCTTGGTGTCCTGAATATTCTGTCTCATTGAAGGTAAAAGAAATCAAAATATAACTTGGTCGAGGGAGGGTAAGCAACACTAATGTTACAGATCCTAAAGCAGTGGTATAATGTGAAAATTTATAGTGATCTTATTGTTTTACAATTATCTTTGTTTAACTTCACTACAACCTTGTTGCCTCATTTTGCCATAATTTTATCCATTTATAAAGAAAACTGAGGCCTGAGAAAATAGTAATTTGCCCAAAAATTGTCAGAGCCAGAATTTGAACTCAGATGTGTCTAACCCTGAAGACTATAGCCCTTAATTACTTACCTACAACATCCTTTATGTTTCATACTCTAGCAGTTTTCTATGCATTATCCATTCCCCCATCCTTCCTTAATAAAAAAAATACCCCTTTTTGTTTAGGGTGACTGTGCATAGTCAAAAGTACCTACTCTCCCAGATTCTCTTTCAGGTAGAGATGTAGAAGTGACCCAATTCCAGACAATGAGATTTAAGCAGAAGTTGCCAGGTGAGGCTTCTGGGAAATTTTTGAAAAGGTCAGATGCCAGGCATGCTTCTTAGGCCTTTTGTCCCTTCTTTCTTTACACCAGTACATGGACCCAGGCCTAGATGTGCAGCAGCCATGTTGTCACAATGAGGGGTCAACTATGAGGATGAAGCCTTCACACGAAGGCTGGGGGAGCAGAAAACATAACAGCCCAGCTACCCAGTAGCATCACTACACTTCATTCTAGCCCTGCACTGGCCGCCCCTGGATGTCTTCTTGAATGAGAAAGGTGAAACCCAGTCTGCAAAGCCACAATTAGAATGGTGTTCTGCTACTTGCAGATGAACACATTCTTGATCCTCTATATGATATTTCACTATAAGAATTCCAGGATGAGAGCAAAAAGTCTTGCCTATCTCTAACCAGCTGTGACCTTGAGTTGTTTGTCATTGTCTTCTTTTCCTCATGTTCAAAGTATGGGGTTCATACTAGATCTTTAAGCTTCCTTACAACATAAGCATTTGGTGATTCTAGAACAATATGAATCAGCACTCGTTCATAATCTAGAGCTTCATGTCAAAACATATTCCATATTCTCAGTACCGAGAGTAAGCACCTGCTTAGCAAAATTTTTTTCAACAGCTTTTTCCTTCCCCAATCTGATTCTTTTACACGTACATTACTGTAGGGGAGGAGAAAGCATCTGTTGAATAACCATTTAAAATGTATCTTGCCTGTAGGTTTATTTTTTGCCAGTACTCACTTTTAGGTATACAGTCACTAAAAAGCAGGGAACAAGACACAGCCCTGCAAAAACAACCATCATATTAGAAAACAAGGCTGCTTACAGAACAAGCTCATTAGGTGAACCTGAAGTAATAGAGAGACATACTGTCCAGCATCAGTGGAGTGACATTCAGCAGGAGCCAGCTGTTCCCTTACCCCTCCATGTAGCTACTTTTAGCCACCTTTTGCTCAGTGGAATTAACCCAACCCCGTTACTAAGCCCTTGGTCTCCTCCTATTTAACCCCACTTTTGTATCTTTACATCATCAGTAAAATTTTCCATTGAACCAAGTCAAAATAGGTTTTACCTTGGGTCAAAAGGAAATTAGCCTATGAAGGAAAAATTGTCTTTAATTCAAAGGACGTGAGAGCCTCGTGCAGAAAATGTAGTGAATTAAAAGTCCCTTGGATCTGTGCCTATGAAACCTAACCAGTTCTGCCTCGGTCTAACTATGACCGTGTGCAAATACCTGGACTGCCCTGGGTTCCAGTTTCTTTATCTATAAAGCGAAGGGGTGGCACTGGATAATATCTGAGGGCTCTTATTATCAGGCTGTAAGGCTAGCCCCGGTTTTCTGTACCATGGTGGGAAAGGCTCATTCCATACCACTTTGCATTCTAGCGCCTTAGTTTGACCTGTGTTTCACTTGGACTGAGGCTATACGAGGACTTTTCCAGTGGCTTTGCCAATGCTCTTGAAGTAATATCATTTGTTTATAGGAGAGGTAGCATTGCAGAATGGTAAAAAGCAGGTACTCTGGAACCAGAGGGCCATGGGCTCAAATTCTGACTCCCCCACGTATTAGCCACGGGACTTTTGTTAAGTCAGTTAACCTCACTGTGCTTTGGTTCATCTGTACAATAAAAATAGTAATGGAAAGCACCTCTTAGAGTTGTTGTAAGAATTAAATGATTTAAAAAATATAAATATTAGCATATGAGAGTTTGTTATTTATTTAGCTAACATTTCTTGAGCTCTGTGTGCTAGGCACCAGCAGAAGCCATTTACAACCAGTATATCCTTTTGTCCTCAGAAACCCACAACAGGGCATTTCCACATGATAAAACTGAGGTTTGGAAAGTTTGCTTATGTTCCCGCACACAGTAAATGAGAGAGAAGGAAACTCAGGCCTGGCAGTTAAAGTCCAGAGCCCATAGTCCTATTTGACATGCTGTAGGGGCACCAGATGTGTGAATATGAGTCTGTAGGGATGAGTCAGCTGGTCAGGGAAACTTCAAGGAAGGGAGACAGGCTGCATCTATGTGTGATGGTGAGCAAGGCAGTATCACAGACAGGCCAACTAAGAACATAACCAAGTAAGTGTCACTGGGCATTTTATCTGCTCTTCAGGCCAGGATGTTTGGAACAAGGCTTACATACAATGCTATTAAAAGTGTAAGCAAAGCACTTGGGCCACTCTAGCTCAGGATTCCTCCTACACTGATACCTGAAATTCTACCATTTGTAACATGTGACTTCTCTTTCTCCTAAAAAGAAAAATCCTCCTGGGAAAGATAACCCATTAAAACCCTGACATCCTAATTTGATTTGGTTTAGCAGATCTTTCTGAAAGCAGTGGGCAACTGGAGGGATCAAGATGCCATGGATGTGAGGGGTTGTAAAGCAGAGCAGTGCACAGAAGGCAGAGCGTGTCAATCCCACAATACACTAGGTCCCGGGTTCTTTCCCACCATTAGCCTTGGACCATTTACAAACACCCTCTAGTGGTGAATAATTCTTATGTCTATTATGTAAAATCTTTACAGTACATTTTGACAAGAGGACCACCAAGAAGGAACTCGATGAACACGTAAGATGGGAACATTTAATGACAATGTTAGGGTTAAATATTATATATAAATAAAATATAAAGGAAGAGTTCATGAAGAACCTGAGTGGAAATCATCCATTGTAATTTCCCTTCATCTATATGTGGTATACATATCCTTATCCCTATTTATTAATACAATATATAATTCAATTATTAGTTTAAAAAAATAAGAATGTGCCAAGGTCCCGTTTCCCATTTTGGTATTAAATCATCATTTGTTTTCATCCATAAAAACTAAGAAAGGAGACATTATTTCTGAGAAGCCCAATATTTGGAATCAAGTATTTTAGATAACCTTCAGTTATGACATTGCAGGGCAGAGTGAATCTGTTGTAGGATTAGATTTCCTCTGGGCTTTCTTCCAATTCCAAGAGTTTTAAATTGATGAACCACACAGGTATTGTTGATTTAGCCCTTCCAATGACACTCTGCAAGCTCTATGGCTGCCAAATCACAGCTCTCCAATATCTCTGATTCATTACAGAGAAATGAGAGCAGAAATGTAGAAACTCAAATAAGCAGCTCTCTAGTCTCCAGTTTTCTCACCATCACCAGGGGACATAGCAAAACAAGTATTACATCCTGTGAATGAACATGATCACTTTGTTGTTCAATATCTTCCAGCACATATGTGTGTGCCAGGCAAAGCAAGGCCCTTAGGGGCAAACAAATGAATGGAAGAGAGTCCATCTGCTAGATAAACCTAGGCTTTTGGAAGAGTTGTACATGCAAAGGGATGATTACAGATGGTGCTGAAGTGCAGGCCAGAGGAGAGAGCATCCACAGGATCAGAAAGTAAGGGTATTAAAATGATATCTTACTCATATGTCTGTTCCCTGGACCCATTCGAATGTAGGAGTAACTAGAGGTCTTTAAAGTTTAAAAAAAAGTAAGAAGAAGAAATAAACAATAAAATGTATGACAATTCCAAATACACACATGTACATACACAGACACACACATGCACATATATATGTGCGTGTGCATGATACATTAAAAAGCTGTCATTAATGGAAATCAATTTAGATATATTTCTTGTGTCCATTAAAATGAAACCATTTTATTTCCTTACTCTTGCTCATTAATAATCTATCAGTTCTCTAATGTATGTTGAATTTATCCATTACCATTACTTTAATCCAAGCCTTCACTGTCTCTTTCTCCTTATCACCTTTGTGGTCTCCCTAGGTCCACTTTTATTCCTCTTCAATCCACTCCAAACCTGGAAATCACAGTTATTTTAAATATAATGGGATCAATTTATTTACTGGTTCAGATATCTTTAGTGGTTTCCCCCCAACCCTTAGGATTTAATCCAAAAGTCTTTCATGGCCTGAAAGGTCTCACATGACCCCCAGCTTCCCTGCCAGGCTGGCCTCGCTTCTTGTCACTTTGCCAGTTCACTTTTGCAGCCACAATGGACTCCTTTTCATTTTCAAATGTGTAAAGCTCTTTCCTTGCTCAGAGGCTCCACTCATTTGCTTCCCTCTGCCTTTGCCAGACTTACTTCTATTCATCATTCAGGTTTCAGCCCCTCAGTTCTATCTCTTACTCATAGAGGTTTTCCCCAATCATCCTATAGAAAGTGGCCCTACCTTGGCTCCCTCATCACAATGACAATAAACTCCATTTATTCCCTTTATAGCACTTACAGTGAGATATGGATAAATGTGTAATCATGTAGTTATTAGTGTGGTTATTTGCTTAATGTCTGTATACTCCATTAGTGTGTGTACCTGGTGAAAGTAAGGGCTGTGTCTGTACCACCTTTGTCCAGCACAGTGCCTGTTTCAACTCAATAACTCTGTTGGATGACTCATGAGTAATTGTTGACCAATTCAAGCAGTAAATACATGATTAGTCTGCCTGATAAACTCTTTGTCCCACTGGAATGTGATTATGTTGGATTAAAAGTACAAGAGGAATTTGGGAGGCATGTATTACTGCCCCTTTACAGCCTGTGACGGTGTGTACTTAAGTGACAGTGTGTACTTTCTACATTTCATTTAAAAATTACATATATATGTAATTTTAATTAAATAGTTAAATATATAAGTATTATATATTTATTTGTATAATAGTATATATTATATATAACATTATATTATATAAAATATTGTAATTATTACATTATATACAACACTATATATATACATATATATAAAATATATTAGAACTTAGGGAACATTAGACGTTATCTAGTCTATGACCCTCATTTTACAAGTGAGGCCCAAAAAAGTGAATAAACCTACCCAAAATCACAAAGAAAGTTAGTGGTGGTATCTTATCAAAACCCGGGGCTCCTAATTTTGGGGACACCACCCCTTTTACCACCACCCCTTCTACCACATAAAATAGAATTCTAGGTTATTATTGAGAATTATACACACAAAAAAAGAAATATAAGTGAGAGAAAATCAGTCTTGAAATCTACTTTAATACTATGACATTCTGGGACAGTGGAGACAAATTCATTCATGAAATGTGTGCTGTCCTCTCAGTCCCCAAGTCTTAGTTGATTAAATAGGCACTTAGAGGAGTAGATAGTGTTTAACTTTTCTAACTTCAGAAACATATGTAATGTTCTAGTAGAATCATTATGGAGCTAACTTTCTTCCAGAGAGGAACAATAGGTCTGGGAGAAACAGAGCTAACTAGGCTCTTCCAATTTACTATCATGAGGTTGGATAGAAAAGTGGCAAGAACTTTCATCTGAGGTCATCAGTCATTCTAGGAGTGCTAATTCCACTATAAGAAGAATTATTTAATAAAGAAAGATGAAGATCTATGATGATGATAAACTTCTGTGCATGAAATTTCCCTCTGATAATTAGAATGAACTTTAGAGAGGATCAGCCCAACAAATGCATCACTCTGCACAACATCACAGCCTGAGCTCAGGTAAAACCCCTTGCTCCCTAATATTGAAAGTCTCAGAAATTAGTTGCCTCCTTTCTTAGGGTGTTCTTGTTGCAACTAATGATGATTTAATACAGAAACTAAGAATCTTTGGAGTTTTACCTCCTGGAAACACCAAATAAATTTATTATTAATAAAATGTAGTAAAAGATGAGTTCACTAAAGGAGGAAATAGCTCATCACAAAGTTTTCTTTAAATCTTAGCATGGTATTAGGCTTTCCCTACCATGAAACTTTAAAGAATAATATTAAAACTTAAAAAACATAAAGCCAAACTATGTAGTTAACTAATGCTCAACTATTCAACATTTACTTTCCCTTGGCTGTCTGACACCCTCCAAGTGTTATTCTTAAGAAATTTTATTATTTACTTTTATTATTATTCATTTACATTTAATACATAAAAGTTATAACTCATTTATAAGGCATTGACTGATACAATGCCTTATAAAGCTATTTTCTTTTTTCTCAGGAAGGAAGGAAGGAAGGAGGGAAGGAGGGAGGGAGTGGGAGGAAAAACTAAACCCTAGAACCTCAGGAAACAACACTGGGAATAAAATTAAACATTTTTTAACCAATTCTCAAAATCTTGAGCCATAACAGTGCAATTTGAAGCTATATTTTGGTAAAGTTCTCCATGATTTCTAATTACACTAATCATCTTAACTATATACTGAAGCAACATCAGGTTTGAGTATTGACAACTGCCATTTCTCTTCCTATAATTACCTTGCTAAACCCAACGTATCTGACATCTTATAGTCTGACCAATAGAAATGTCTAGCTTGCCAAATGAATGCCTGTGCTCTGAGTGATTTTTTTGTTCTGGATAGAAACAAAAAAAATAAAAGCTCCTGACATCTTTTCCTCTAGCCTTAGGGATCTGGGCTCTGGCCAAATCATGATTTGAGCTGAAAACCCAAATTCCCCGGGAAGTTAGAAAGCCCCATCCACACAGAAATCAAGCTGGGCTCTTTCTGTTGCAGGAGAAGACTCTGTGATACGGAGATCCTCATATCGGCCACACAGGACAGTACTGAGCTAGAGCTTGCGACCTGTAACAACATGAAACTGCCATCAAAACTTGACCTTCTGTCTCAAACAGGGACACAGTGGCCTAGCTTAAGTAAGAACCGAGTTTGCGATTCATCTCAAGGTAAACCAGAGGCCACAAATCCTTGCCATCTTCCCAAGTTATTCTGTGTTCAGTGAACTACAGAAATGCCTCCAAGGGAGGTTCTGGCTTTGTCCTACCCATAAACTATTCTCAGTAGGCTTCATGTAGGACAGATGCAGAGTAGTGTTTCATAGAATAATTGAAATTGATTTCCTGCCACAAACACACTCACATACACACACACACACGGGCATTCTTTGTCTTGTTTAATGAACCAACTACACTTTAAGAGGAAAGGTATATATTCCTGCTAACTTAATATCTCTGCTAACTTAACTTAAATCTCTGCTAGTTTGAAATAAGTCACTATTTCTGGAGGCTGCTTCCTATGCAACGTAAGCTCTAGGAACATGGGGAGTGTTATATTCTGTTTTCCTTCCTGTACTACCCACATATTGCCATTTTATTAAATATTAATAGATGGCAAAATAATATAATAAAAATACCCAAATATTTAATCTCCAAAATAAAATAAAAAGTCACCCCAAGTCTGTCATTCTTTAGGATTGTATAAACTGTAAAACATGTTACATTTTTGAGAACATCAGAGGAAAAAATACTCTACATCAGTATTTATTCTCGAAAGTCATTAAGTTTCTAAAGGCCACAACTAAAGACTTTATGAATACATTAGGGAGTTGGACCATATAATACATAAGACTTCTCATAGTTTTAACATCCTCTGACTCCACAATGACAATACAGGGCATGGCCAAAGATGTTGGGTGAGGGAATGAAATGATCAGAGAGTATAAAAGAAAAGAAGACTCTCAGAAGCTTTACCTTCTGGGAACATCAAATAACTCCATTGTTAATAGTTTTTATTAAAGTAATTTTGCAGCCTATGCAGATACATTCACTATACTAAATCTGAAATATTAATATTTCTGAAAATTTCCCAAAGTTTTTCCTCAAAAAGACCTAAATTTGCATAGCAAATTCATAATTCACAAAGCTCTATCATGTGTGTGACCTTGTTTAATTCTGAGAACAATTCTGCTCTTAGGGACTAAGAGCATGTATGGGCTCTAAGGACCTGGGTTCCAATCTTGGCTCCACTCCTCATCAGCTGAATTCTTGGTGATCTAAGACTCAACTGTGCCTCATTTTCCTCATCTGTAAAATAGAGGCAGTACCACTACCTACCTAAGAGTGTTATGGTGAGAAATTAAATGGCGTAATATATGTATGTCAATCACTTAGCACTTGGTGCTTATTAAGTGTTCAATAAACATGTGCTGTTATTACCCTCGTGGAAGATTGTATTTTCCAAAGATGGTGACACCAATATATCCCATCCATGTGTTCTTACAATGTGACATTGTCACTTCTGCATTGAGAAGTGGAGTCTGTGTTCCCTCCCCTGAAGTCATCCTGTATGACTTCTGAATCTAAGTCATGTATGTGATAGAGCTTTGCCCAGCCATCTGGGGATACTTGCCCTTGGAAACCAGCTACCACACCATGAGAGAGCCAAGCAGCCTCGTGGAGAGGGAGTGTGTAAGTACTCCAGCCACAGCCCGAGGTCCCAGCACACAGCCAGCATCAACCGACAGACAGGTGAGTGAGTGAGGTTACAGATCATTCCAGCCCCCAGCCTTTGAGCCACTCCAGCTGATGTCAAGTAGAGCAGAGACAAGCTGTCCCCAGTGAGCCCCACCCAATTGCAGATTCATGAACAAAAGTAATTTTGTTATTTTAAGCCACTAAATTTTAGGAAACTGAATTTTGCCTAAGATTACACAGATATTAAGAGGTAGCAAGTGAACTCAGAGGCAGATTTTCCGATTCCAAATCACGTTGTCTTTTCACAATTTCAAATTCAGAAAGTTGTCCTAAGCAAGAACGTCTTGAGTATATGCCTGGCTCATTGTCACATTGTAAGCTGATCTCATCCCATCTCCGATCATTTGAATCCAGGTGGCTTTCCACCCACCACATCTCAGAAGCAAACCCATCCATGGGCAACAGCACCTATATCCACCTTGTTCTGCCTTTCCCATTATTTTCTTGGCTCCTGAGTTAGGAATTTCTGTTTCTGCTCTGATCTTCTCCTCATTTGGCTACCAGCTTAGACTGCCTTTCCTGACTTCTGAACCTGGACTAACCATGCAACAATAATATTCCACCCATTAGGCTGTCACCTGAAGTTTCAGGTACGTACGAGCCCCTCTGTTAGTACTGGCCTGCTGAACCTTTAATATATCCCTTAACTCTCCCCACCATCTCTTTCCATGGAATTAAGTAACTATAAATCCACACTTAGTAACATAATGTTGTGAAATGTAACTATGCTTCTCAAATGAAAACTAATGTTAACTTCTGAGCCAAGGAAAGTTTAATATGAAGCTAATGAAGCTTTAAGCTTCAGGGCTGCTCACTTACGTAGGCTCCTTCCAAGACTCTGGGAGGGGCTGTAACAATGTACTTATGGACTTTTTTCAATTAAATTTCCTAAGTACAATATATTTTCAACAACCTTGAATCTTCCCTTACTCCTGAGAGTGGCTTAGTCAAAATGGAGCACACACCAGAGCGGTTAACTCCTATTTCTATATAGGAGTGGTTTTTGCATTAACTTAAAATCTTAAAACACTTTGAAACAGCAAAGTTACAACAGCTTATTCATAGTAAGTTTAGAACTTTCTTCAATAGTAAAGTTTATTGGAGCTTCTCAAATTAAGGAATAAAATCAGGATTTCAGTAACCAAACACACAGGGGAATCTTTCCCCTATCCCCCAATAATTACAAATTCAAGTGATATGCTACAACTAATGATATATTTAGAACATGCCAGTATTTGAAAACTCTTCTGTAATAGATCAGTTTGAGATGAGATCATTGTTCAGTTCAGAGACTGTTTTGATGCTTTGCTTCAATCATCTTAGAAAATGAGCTTGTCTCCAATTTAAACTGATAAAATTGATAATTTTTAAAGGTTAAACTATATACACAGTATGTTTTAAAATATGTGTATATTTGTATACAAACATCTATATGCCAAAAAGATATAGTAAAGCAATATATCAAAAAGTTAACAGTAAATATCTCTTGGTGGTGAGATTATGGTTGATTTTTCTTTCCTTTATTTTAGAAACGTCTTATAGTAACTGTGGACTATGTTTATAATCAGAAATAAAAGATAAAAATTCATTGTCAAGAATCCCTTTTTTTTCAAGTGTTGGTCCAAATAAAATCATATTTGCATGTAGTTCAGGCTTAATTAATTCAGTTTGTTCCACAATTTGGGTCAACTTTTGGTCCCTCTGTTATAAGGAGCCTCCCTAAGGATCTACATAAAAATATTAAGTAGAAACTTTTTGAAAGTGAAAATTATTTTTCCCTCATTTATGGCTATAAGTAGAAATGGGTAGGAATATATCACTTCAAAATTTTTTTAAAAAGCAGATTAAAAACAAAAGTGATTATAAAACAATCTGAAATTTAAGAAGCTAAGATAAATACTCTCATCAGTTAAATTAAATCACGAATTCATTTTCACTTAATGTTTTGACTTCCATTGCTTTTAAACATTTTTAAAATAGGGTGCTTCCTTCAAGAACTAGGTGATAAAATGAAGGAGTAATTCAACACTAATTAGGAGTCTGAATAAGTGAAATGGAAAAAATCTGAGAACATATGCAAGTATGATAAGCATTTGCATAAAGAGCAACTCAGAATAAGAAAAGAGGAAAAAATTAAAAGAGCTTAGTTGCTTAAAGAAGCTATTAAAGGTGAAAAAGACAAAATTATTACCTCAGCCTCAGATATACTTAGAATATTGACCTAAACTCCCAATTTATAAATTACATCTTCGGTCTAAGAATAAAGTGATGACAACTAGAAAGAAAAAAATATAGTGAGAGGAGAGGAAGAGGAAGGAAGGAAGGACGGAAGAAAGGAAGAAAGGAAGAAAGGAAGGAAGGGGAAGGGAAGGGAAGGGAAGGGAGGAAAGGGAAGGGAAGAGAAGAGGGGGAAATTATCCTTATAATCTAAGTATCAGCTATACTACAATGAAGACTTTGCAAATGGCCAAAAATAGCCAGAACATAGAGAAAATATAGTCTCATATAATAACTGAACTAAGATACAGACAGTATTCTCTGTGCATATTTAATTGCCCCAATTGAAATAATATCAGTTAAAAATAAAGTGAAATTAACTTTTCAGAGATGGGAATGGTAAAGATATATTTTTATCTAATTCTAGACTCTATGAATTGGCAAGTGGCATTACCAAAGGTAAGTTAGAGAAGAAATATAAAAAGTAGTCTGGATCATTCTTAAAGCTCAAAGCTATTTGGAGTGACTGTAAATTACACCAAGTTAAAATATTTTAAAGAATTCTTTCGTCAATTAAATGATGTCATTAGCATTAGCATTAGATAATTAAAGTAAGTTTACTCACACCACTAATAGATAGTTTTCTCTTTTTGTTTAAATGATGAACTGGAATTTTTTTAATTTCCTTACTTCGAGAATCCTAAGCAATTTTTCTTTCCCCAGAGCTCTGCAGCCATTAATGCAAACTGAAGAAATGCATTGGACTAGATTCTCTAAATTATAAATGACCACAGATGACTAGTTTAAAAGATAAGGTGCTTTTTAAAATTAGGAGGGGACCAAAATGCCCTCAGTTTCATCCCTATTCATGAATATTATCATTGAACCATTGTTGATTTTTTAAAAGAAATATTTAGTATAGTATGACAAATCCTTATGCCACAGAAATAAGTATAGCTGATACTTAGATCATGGAAATAATTGTTGCCAACATATGATATAGAAATAAATGTAGATAAATATATACACGTTTACTAATGTATTATAGTAATCACTGTCTCAAAAGGGATATGCAAAATTGTCAATAGAATAATATATCTGGAGAATTTAAATATTTAGTTGATTTAGAGACAACCTCTTCCAAAATCAATACATACATTTAAGGTCTTCTTTGAAATCTATAATAAGGAAAATATTATGTTTATCAGTAGTCTTGAACCAAATTACAAAGTCATAAAACTTAGTATTTTAAGTTATGCTATGAAGTCCCCAGTGTTCCATATTTAAATCAATTTGTCCTTTTAAAAAAATATGGTTTTGGAAAGCATCATGTTGATTAAAATCACTTACTAGTTCAAATTCCTCAGGTATTTTTTAATCTGTAAAATAGGAAAATAATATTGAATTTCTATAAAGAAATAGAAAAATGTGTGCAAATCATGTGGTATAGTACCTGGCACTTAATATTTCTGAAACAGTCAAAGCATAAACTGAAAGAAAAATTATGAGTTTTGTAACACAGACTATGCTGATTCCTCAGAAGAAATGTTTTTGCTAATATTAAAAACGGTTTTTCTGCTTTATGATGGATATCTGAGCATATGTATTAATCTTTCTTACTTCCCATAATGCCACTGAAATAACAGAAGAGATATAAAAATAAGAATGAATCCATGGTAGCACTAGAAACCCGGGAAGGGTGCCAGCAGCAGACCAGAATAGCGGGGAATTTCTAGAAGATATAGGCAGATGGGATCCGATTGATAGTAAAATCTGATAGAGCTGAACCTGTAGCCCTGAAAATGCGCAAGAGAACAGTACTAAAGAAGCGTGTTCTTTCTTTTCAGAATCCAAGAAGAACACCAAGATCAAAGACAGCAGGTACTGGAAGCACACCTGGGGAGTGGAATGGTGAGCTCCAGTTGGATGGAAAGCTGAACTGCTGACTGTATCATGACCCTCCGACTAAAGCCTCAAGAAAAGCTCTCTAAATGAAATAAAGGATTGCCATAAGAAACTTCCAGAAGTTATTGGAGAAAAGAAGAGTATCTCAGCGGTACTCCAGGTAACTTTTGCTTCCCTTAATAGAGGTATGGCAGCCCATACATCTGTTAAGCAAACTTCCTGGGTAATCTAGCAGAAATATCTTTCTGGTCCCAACCATGCACCCTCTCTCTACACAAAGCTCCTCCATCAATTCATTCAAAGAAGAAAGTATTCACTAAATTTAAATTCACTCAGGGAAGGAATTATTTTACTCACTTTTGTAGGGGAAACCATCTCTAGCTATCATTACTTACCAACCTCAGCCCTCAATTATAAATACGAATACCACAGAAAAGCCAGCAATGTCAAAACAGGCATATAACAACCAAGGGACTAATATCTGAGGAAACAAAGCTCATATAAGAAATAGCAGATATCTTTAAAATAAATAGAATTCTTAGAGATTTGAAAAGATGTTACATACACAAAAAACAATGAATCTATCAATACTATAGAAAAGAAGCAATTGGATACGTTTATGACTTGATGGTGGTGATGGTTTCACAGATATACACATAACACCAAACTCATCAAGTTGTATACATTAAATATGCATAGCTTTTTGTAGCAATCATAGCAATCATACCTCAATAAAGTGTTTTTTTAATGAAAACTAAGATTATATAAATGAAAAATTCAAATAAAAATATCAGAATGATATAGGCTTAAAGCTGAAATAGTGAAATAAAAGATTGCACTGAGAAATCCTCCAGTGTTCAATGCAACAGG